>NC_068937.1:101389979-101419979 GCF_016801865.2 Culex pipiens pallens | reverse complement strand
GGGGGGGGTTGTTACATCAACTTTGAAAAATATTTGCAACGACTTTAAACCAAGTAACAAAAGCAATACAATGGTCATGTTTATGTATTTTTTTGGTTGTTTAATTTTTTTCTCAGAATTATAATTGAGAGTCCTGCCATTATTGAAGATTTTTTTTTCTAAATGTTTGTTGTTAAAATAATATATAATCATTAAATTCAAATATTTACGATCACAGTTATACTCCGGCATCGTAAAACATCTGTTCCTCAACCCGTCCCATATTTGACGACGCAGCAAAATCGAAATTCTCAAGATCTGCCCGCAGCAAAGTTTCGCGCCAAAAGTTACTCCGGCCGAAATTCTAACCGTTCACTCGGAATTTCGCTCGGTCCACCTGTTGACCAGGCAGGCCGTTTCGGTTTACGCTGTCGACGCCTTTAAAGTCGGTGTTTGGAAGCGAAATTCGGCGGCTTAAAAATAGTCCGGCTCGCTTATAATTTTGTTAATGTTTGCAAATAAATCAATTTGTGTGTACATCGGAGTTTCGTTTCGATTTTCCAGTACGTGGCACGCTGCGAGTTGGTTTGTTGGAAATGATCCAACTTTTCACGACCAATTTGGGGTTCTGTAATTTGTGGACGTCAAGACGCGGTGGTAATGTGGCCGCTGACAGGCCGTGATTAATACTTTTCCAAGCCATTGGCGACCTCCCATCCAATCTAAAGAGTGACGGGCTGCAATTTTCGATTGAAAGAAACCATCATCCTGCAACAAATTGGCACAAATTGCAAAACGCTTAGCTGTCAAACAAAACGACAGTTCTGAAATCCACTCCATATAGTCCAAAAATTTATTATAAAACAAAAAAAATACCATCAACATAAATCCCAACACGAATCGAAATACACCGCGCGACTCCAGCCCACGTGTGTGTGTGGTGACGGCGGTGGCGTCGCGACGCCAAACAGTGAGAATTTTCCGATTTTCCGTAACCATTTATGGAATCACGTCGCTTTTCAACGGTACCCTCTCTCTCCGCTTTCTCATTCGTTCGGACTCTCTGTTTACAACTCTGGCATCTTACATGGCAATGGAAGCAAACTCCACGTGGGCGTTAAGTGAGTCGAACTGTGTGTGTGTGCGCGTGAGTGTTCGCTTGGGTTGGAATGGAGGTCAGTAAACGACCTGGCGTCTCCGTGAGCAGACATTCCTTTGGGGATTAGGTGAAGTAAGTAATGTGGAATGTCGAATGGAGGAAATGTGATTTGACGTGAAAGATAACCATTGGCAAGTGATGGTTTCATAATTTAATTCAGTTAAGAAAATGTTCAATTTAAGCCAAATAGAATGTAGATGATAAATATTAGCAGGATTAACATTATTTTACATTGTAAAGAAACTATAATGTTGTTCAGGATCATTACGAGAAATTCAACGGAATGATCCTGGTATCTGGAATATCCGTAGTGGCCATATTTTGACAGGATCTTGTCGATGACATTTGAAATAAGATGCAAAGTAAATATTTGGTTGATTCCATAATGTTTCAAGTGTCGCATGCCCATTTTTAGTGGTTCTGATAAATTACCGTACAAGAACCAATATCTGGAACATCAAAATCAAACCATCCACATTAACGACCCCGGGTCTTTTGTGGTCTCTATTGCAAGTTTCTGCTCGAACCTAGGAGTCCGAAGGCTTGAATGGGGAGAGCACCCAAACCTCTTTCTACTCCAAGGAACCTTCCACCCCAGTGTTTGAACTGACGACCTTCGGATTGCGAGTCCAACCGCCACCAGCGATTCCACCGGAGTAGGCTTGGTTTGGTGTGTTGTTTGTACTTATGGCATGGAGACGACTCCTACACCTGGAATGACTTAACGGCCTAACAACCAAGGCCGGGACCGACATTTTACTTCCTCATCCGATGGAAGGTTGGAGCAGATGGGAATCGAACCCAGAATCATCCGCTTACAAAGCGGACAGCGTAACCATTCGGCCATGCGCTGCCACCTGGATTAAAACG
This sequence comes from Culex pipiens pallens, assembly GCF_016801865.2. Taxonomy (NCBI): domain Eukaryota; kingdom Metazoa; phylum Arthropoda; class Insecta; order Diptera; family Culicidae; genus Culex; species Culex pipiens. Next base: position 101,417,971 of record NC_068937.1, on the reverse strand, counting down.
ACTGCCTCCGCGGAATTTTTGGCAAATTTTTTTTTACACGTGAAAAAAAACGTTGGAACGATGTTTTTGATCGCAAAAATTACAGATTTGATCAAATTAAGTTCTGCAAAGTTCTAGAATCATCTAGACATCCTAAAAAATCACTAGAAAAAGAATCATCTTGATTGGTTGAGTTATGCACGAGAACCAGCGAGTTGAAGTTAACGTTCCAACTTTTTTGGAGCCTTGGGCGTTGGAATGTTAAATTGTCCAAAGAATGAAGCTATACAACGAAAAATAGCAGAAATTTCGAAAAAAAAATTTATGAAAAATACATTTTATTTCTGAGTACGACATCAAATCGGGCGTCCAATTTTACACAAAATTTCCAAAGCATCACCATTTAAGGCTGCAAATTATTGAAAAACACATATTTTTTCGAATGTTAACAAACGAAGAGGGTTCGGGGCAACTTTTTCTCATTTCGTGTGAGTTGGCAGAGATGACCCAGTAGGATTTTTGTTGTTGATTTTTTTCTTACTTAGATGAATCATCTTTGGTAGTTCTAATAGTATTGCCAAATGTAAATTTCAGTATTCATAGCTGAAAGGAACTCCCAAACTCTATCAAGTCCACACGGAACAAAATCCGGCCGGCGGATTCGGAAAAATATTGCGATGAATCCGCAAACAGTGCTCGTTTCCGAAATCATCGAGAATTCTTTCAATATTGGAAATATTGTTTTCGATATTGAAAAAAAATGTTTCCGAAATCGCAAACATCATTTTTGCGGTCCTTTTTCTGTGCAGCCTGTCGCAGCCAATGCGTTACGCTGTCAGATTCAGCTGTTTGCGGTGCGCACTTGAGGTTGGGTCATACAAATTTTAGCTAGTTTTTATGACCCAATCTCATCCCCCCCAGACCCAATGTCGCCCTGTCGACGGTACGTTTTTCCATCAAATTCAAAAACTAGCCGATCATTAAAAACAAAACCTAAAAATATTCCTCTCGCAGCCAAACTGCAGTCTCAACAGTGAAGGAGTAGCGGGGGGTTTCCACCCACACAACGCGCACCAAACCGGCATCATTTCGCGCGTAAAATTCTTCGTGAATGAATCTCTCACTCCCGTAAACTTACACCATCCATCGACGACGACAACAAATTCCCAGCTGTGGTTTTTGCACCGACTGGCGTGTGGAAGTGACGAATCGGCGACGTTTGGATGACCATATTAGGTCATGGACTCTCTCTACTCTATACCGTATCTATACTCTATACGTTTCGGGAGGAGATTCTATTCGAAGGAAACCGAATCAAACGATGACAGGTTGATTGGATTAGCGCTGTGATAACTTATCAAAAGTGATAACAGTTTGTAATATTATTTGTTTTGAGTCAATTCGGTTGACATCGATACGAATGCTGTCGTTAACTTTTTTTGTTGATAAAAATATGATAACTTTTGAATGTCAAAACAAATTGAAGCACTGACTACTTTAAGGCGCATTTTGGGATGAGACTCACGCAAACATTTCAAACAAGTTTCGTAACTCTGCGCAAACGACGTCTTATTTAAATCATCAACCTGATTTGTGTATAACACAAACAGCTGAGCCACGCTGAGCATAATTAGTTCAACAGTGCGCCAAATTAGCGTCACTTTGGTCGACACTTTGGTGTTCAAACCCCGGCTCCAACCAAATGCTTCACCAACAACTCCGAGCAATTACCTTTTCCTACTAGCGCGTCGAATGGCATTTGTTTAAACGCCCATTAAAACATATTTTATCAGCCGAGGTTCGAAATTGGTCTTTGGACCAGGTGATTGTTGGCTCGCTGGATTGCAATAAAAATAGTTTTCTTGTGGTGCAATTATGTATCATTGGGGGTGATTTTTGGACATGTTTATTGTTCATTGTGATTCTGGTTATAACATTCAGTGGCTAATATTTTTTAAAAGCCAGTTTTTTTATTTCATTGATCGTGAACAAGTTTAGTGAACATCCAAATGAACAACAGGTATGATAACTAGAGTTTTTTTTTTGAATTCCTATAAACATATAAAAAACAATAGTTTATACGACCTCTTCAAAAAAAAAAAAAAAAAAACTCTAGATATCTACCTCTTAGAACTTGAAAAAAAAAAACTACTCTGGACCATAAATTACAGTTTTTTTTAATGTTGTTTTGCTTGAAATGTCACTTAAGTGCTCATAACTATTTATTGGGTTGTCCGATTTCAGTTATTACAACATTGGAAAGGACTTACAAATTACTGTTCCGGTAGTTTGTAAATCTTCCGAACCTGATTTGATTTGATATATTGGCCTGGTTATGTACTTTGCAAATTCAAATTGAAAGCAAGAAAGAACGAGTCAGAATATTTTTCAATAAATCGTTCCAAGATCAATTTTTCAATCTCAGCCATAAGTCGTTCAACCACGCGAGCACAAACATGTCCGCATATATGCAATTATTAACAACAATAAAAAAGCGGCAGAACGAAGGAAGCAAAAAAAAATAGCAGCATTATTCGTAGCCAATTTTATACGGACCGGTCAGTGTCAAGAGTAGAGTGGACCGCCGGGGTTGTTCTGGTACCTCTACTTGCTCGCATTGGTTGTTTGCATTCAATGTTCGATGTCCATGTTGGGGGTGGCGTTCAATTGGCATACGGTGAAGGTGGACTAGTTCAATTAACAGGTCGCACAAATAAAGTGTATAGTGTGTAGCATAGAATGCTTTTTATTTGGAAATCAATCGTGAGTTGGGCTTGCTGAATTGAAAATCGTTTCGGATTATATAAATAAACCATAAAAGAGTAATTGCGATTGATATTATTCCTAGCTTGTTACATTTCACCTGCTGAAAACAACTTTCGGTGTTCTTTTATAGTTCCGAAAGTGGTACTGGATATAAAATTAACGACTCCAGTTTCATTCGACCTTCTCGTAAAAAAAAACAAGTTTTGCTTTAAAATTTAGAACTTTTCGAGGCAATAAAAACTCACTAAATTTATCAACCCCAGTTGATACAATTAAGCTTCTCAGGCATCTAAATTTTGACTAACGCTAACAGCCACTTTACTTATTTGCTTTTTGTGTGTGTCAAATTGTTACTCAAAGGTGCCTCAAAACTGTCTGTGATCTACGCTGGAACTCATAAATGGCTCAATTTGCTCCAGAAATTATCTTCACCGTTCGGCGTGCGCTGATCTCAACGAAGTGATCAATTTTCCACTTTACATATATACCGTGCCGCAGTTACCAGTTTGGCGTGTGAATATCCGACCTGCCATGAGGTCCTCTGGTCATTAAAGCTGGTGAAGGTTCTGCCGACGACGCGAAGTTTGGTTGCCAAAATGTGGTTCCCTCTGATTGCGCCAAAATGGTCGATCGCGACCCAAGGTCAAACCGCGTGTACAATCGCTCAAGATTGGATTTCGGTGCGTTGGTGAATTGGTGACGCTAAGCGAGGCGGGGTTTAGCAAAATAGTCTACTGAACATACTATCGTTCCACTTGTAGCGATTCTTGAAGTTAAAGTACACAATTTCGCCGATGAATGCTACCGTTGACAGTCCGAGTCCAATCGCACCCAAAATGAACGCTCCCTCGATGTGTTCCACCTTAAGCACGATCTGTCCATCGCCATGGCCCCCGTCATCCCCACCTCCGTCTTCGAGATCTTCGTCCACCCTGATCTTGTCACTCTCGACCTGCCACTTGCCCAGTAGTCCCGACTCGCTGATGCGCCGGATCAAGTCGTTGATCTTGGGCAGCAAATGAAAGTCCTTCTTGACCATCATGCCCACCGAGTACGTCTGGATGTTGTCCTTCCGGTCGAAGCAGAATATCTCAGCCTCGCCGATGCTTTTGCTGTTGTGCGAATGAGCTCGCGACATGGCGACGGCTAGGTTCCGCTCCGAATGAAGTCTTGCCAAGCAGTCATCCCGGTCCGGACAGACCTGGTAAACGGACGTAATGAACCGCGAAACGGAGTCCGGCTTGTCAAAGTGTACTAGCGTGTTCTCCGGACCGGCAAACTGGAACTTGTTCGCCATTGCAGCTTCAACGGTGCTAATCTGAGGTTCGAATCTGGGTCGGGTTAGGACCGAAATCAGGAAGCTGTGGTACGCCGCACTCCAGTGCAATCCGTAGATCATGTAGCCCACCAGGAAGAAGCGGATGGAGAACCGTTGCGGCCAGTAGTGGGCATAGACGCTGAGGGAAAAGGCTAGCGATTGTAGGAGCATCCAGGTGTAGTTTTCCGGGTAGCGATGCTCGACGTGGTTGAGGCAGTAGATGATGGCGGCTGCTACGAAGATAATTATGATTGCCACTAGCCAGATCCACACGTTGAAGATGATGAATACGTTCAACCACTTTGGAGCATGTCGAGCCGTTGGAACGCACCACGTTAGATCGTCCTGAAAGTACGGGATGGACGAAGACAGCAGTCTCCTACTGATGGGATTCTCGTACAAACCTCCAATCATGAGATCCGTACGACGCTGTATCAAATCCGCATAGAATCCCGTACTATTATCCGCCGTTATGGTTGCTGCAGCGCGCAACGGATCGATGAACCGATACACTGGCGTGAGCTTCATGCGAGCTGTTATCACCTCAATCATCAGCACTTCCAGACCCTTTTCGATGGACGTCTCGTTTCCGACGACAAACGGCTCCCATATCGGAGTGCTGATCATCAACGGACAATAGTTGTAGTCTTTGGGAATCTTCGGCCCGTAGTCCGAGAAGTAGTGCTTCTCGCGAAACAACCACACAGTTTCCGCAAACGAATCTCCAGCTTGCTCCGCTTGCTCGATGAACACCTCCAGCGAACTGTTAGCTGCGGTAACGTTGGAATACTCCAACTCCGGAGCGATAAACTCGGATTTTTCGTCCATCTTATCAGCAGCGTTCTCCATTGAAACTTCCACGTACTCGCATTCGTCCATTAGCCGGATGTTCAAAATGTTGTCCGCGCAACCTCCGTTCTCGTACGGAAACCAGGTCCACACTTCCAGCACGCTCGTATTGTATCGCTGAACCATTACGTTCACGTTCAGCACCGAGTTTTCGAACAGCTTCTGCAAAGCGTTCCGCACTTCGATTTGAAACACCAGCGGAGTCATCTCGGACGTAAACAGTACCACGACCTGCGCCAGCGGATTCCACGTCGGCAGACGTCGCAGCTGGTTGATCGGTGCGTCAAGCTCCGAAGATACGCTGATCAAAAGCAAATAATTTTTCGCCTTTTCCGTGACGTGCGAGGCGTTCCAGTGCTTCTTGCGACCGTCCTTCACCATCACGCCCATCTCGTGCCGCGGATCGTCGTTGAAGGACTTCAAGATGTTCAGCTGGAACGCCGAGGTGTCCGGTTTGATGTTAATGATCGCCAGCGATCCCTTCATGGCTCGTTCCGACTTGAAGTACTTTTCGCACAGTCGCTTCACACACGGCACCACGGTCAGCAGGTTCTCCTGGGTATCGTCTTCCGGGTAGATGGCACCGTGGCCAAAGTCGGCCAAGGTCACTGCCAGCACCAACAACAGTGTCACGGCGTGCGTCCACATGGTTTGACGGTGTCCTGCTGAATCACCGCTTATATACTCTCGGGATAATGACCGCGGAGTAAATATTTGAACTGACACCGAATCGCTTCGCTGCCGGTGTCGAAGGAAAACAATTTGAAAATCACCGCCGAAAGTGGCCATTCCTAATTCAGTACCGATATTAGATTGATAACATTATGATTATCAGCGATTACGGGCCCCTCCTCTTCAATGCTCGCGCAAACACGCGATGCACTCCGACTCACTTGGGAATCGAGCAAGTAATTTGTGTGTCTGTGTACTCTTACCCCGAACCCATAACATATCAATTATGTAGGTCTGTACAATGTGCTCGGTCGTTCGGGCTGCCCTCAACACATCGTTGAGGGTTCTCGCAGTCAGGTCACGCCATCAGTCTCAACACGTGCGAACGTGATCTTTGAAAGCTCGCGACCGTCATTATTTCTTCGCCATTTAATGTTATGATCTTTTCATTCATTCGAGATTTGTGTGTGATCGTAATGTACGGATTCGATTCGCTGGGGCTGAGAACATTGTAAATGTTGGTATTGATGCATGGTATTATTATGTCAATGTGCTTTTTAGACTGAGAATTGCTCAAATTGAAGTGCAGACTAGAACTTGCCAATTAAATGTAATTTATTACAGTAGATTGCATGCGTCCGTTTTACTTGATATTGATGTGAATTAACTTTACTTGGTCGAAAAGATCCAGCACCTAATGCTTATCAATGGGAGTGTATTCGGCACTGATAACATTGTTATCAATTGTTCAAAATGCACACAAATGAAGTGACAACTGCAAAAAAGCTCTAGTAATCGCAAGCAAATCTAATGTAACAAAACGTCTACATTTGAGTGTACCGCAGATATTTCGAATGCATTGCAGAAATGTTGCTAATTACAACGTGTGGCATCGCAGTACCTCGTTGAGCCAGCGGTAGATGGACGACGCAACTTTAAAGACATTAGATTTGGCAGTGGACAGCTTGCGATATCAGCTGAATCAGTATTCCGGAATTGTTCAGGAGCTGTTGGGAAAGATTCAAGTGGCCAACGACCGAATTAACGAATTACAGTTGACGAATAATTGTCTTCTTGAGCAACTGAATCGAAGAAGCGGGACTTGCAGCAATTGTGAGTTTCATCCAGGACAGCCTTCAAGTCCTGGTAGTGAGCAGTTTTCACAAAGCTCAACCAGTTTCTCGGAAAAGCTATGGGATACGGTGTATGCAAATCCCGACCAGCTTCTTCCCTACTGCCAAAACATAAACCGCATGGAACCGCCGGAAGATCGAACGTATTAAGGAAAACCTAACTGGGTATCCGTATGCGATCGTTATATTCACCGAGACCAAATGGCACAATCGGATAGCCAGTGCGAAGCTTTTCCGCAATCGCTACTGTGTGTACCGCTGCGATCGTGACATTTCGTGGAAGCAAAGTGGCGGTAGAGTGATGTAGCTGTCAACGCCAAGCTCTATTCCGAGCAGCTTGCCGCATATCGTACGGACGTCGGATTTGAACAGATCTGGACAAAAGTACAGGCAATGGTCAAGTGCATGTCTTTGCTGTGGTTTACTTCTCGCCTGGGTCCAGAAGGGACCAGTACGAGCAGTTCTTCCGCTGCGTGCAACAGGTCATGGCTAGTCAGTCTTCCGACGTTAAGATCCACATTTACGGAGACTTCAATTGCCTGCTTCAATTGGATTGCCATGCTCAAACCGCACGCCTCCAACGAGCACCTGCTGATTCCCGACTGGAGCGTTACGGATTCGACGGTCGGTCTTATCTGCGAGTGGATGCGTCGATTGGAGCTTCATCAGGCGATTCGCGTTACTAACCAGAGAGGGCGTTTTCTGGACCTCTTGTTGACGAACTGTACGGAGAAGATATCCCGCATAATCAAATACCAAAGGTGAAACTGTCGAAATCATAAGAAAATTATTTCTGGTATGGTTACCATTTGTGATATTGTTGTAATAATGTCACGACCATAGAACAAAATTAAAATGGTACTATTTCCCGAATGGTTACACTTTTCTTAAACATATTCGAATAGTTAATTTTTTTTCTACAATTCAATGAACGGTATCTATTCGTCATACGATTAGGATGGTTCGAAACAGCTATTGTTAGAACATAATAGTACTGTAGCTGGTATGATAAAAGTTATGATACTCGGTATGATTGAGTCAAAGAAACTAAGCGGAAAATTTCATAAGTCCTAATAATTCAAACAATTGCACAACAATTAATGGTAAGATATAATTATTCCTCAGATGTTTGGTATTATTTCAAACAGTTTTTGTATGATTGAGCCAAAAATAAATTTTAGCGAAAATTTGCTTAAGTCCCAATGATTCAAACAATAGTTCAACAATTCATGGAAAAATATAACTTTTCGCCTTATGGTTGAGATTCTTCGGAACAGCTATTGTTAAAACATAAGGGTACCATAGACGACGTAGTACTTCCACCTTGAAGTTCAGCGAAAAACTCTTAAGTCCCAATAATCCAAACAATTGTACAACAATTCATGGAACGATATAACTGTTCGCCAAATGGTTAGGATTATTTGAAACAGGTATTGTATGATTGAGCCAAATGAACTACAACAAAAAAAAATCTTAAGTCCGAATAATTCAAATAATATTCAACAATTCATGGAATACCTGAACTCATCCAGCGAAAATTTTCTTAAGTCCCAACAATTCATACCATTGTTCAACAATTCATGGAACGATATACCTGAACTCATCCAGCGAAAATTTTCTTAAATCCCAACAATTCATACCATTGTTCAACAATTCATGGAACGATATACCTGAACTCATCCAGCGAAAATTTTCTTAAGTCCCAACAATTCATACCATTGTTCAACAATTCATGGAACGATATACCTGAACTCATCCAGCGAAAATTTTCTTAAGTCCCAACAATTCATACCATTGTTCAACAATTCATGGAACGATATACCTGAACTCATCCAGCGAAAATTTTCTTAAGTCCCAACAATTTATACCATTGTTCAACAATTCATGGAACGATATACCTGAATTCAGCGAAAATTTTTCTAAGTCCCAACAATTCAAACCATTGTTCAACAATTCATGGATCGATATACCTGTTTGCCATATAGTTTGTATGTAAAGCTAAATTATTTTCGTGATAATTTTTATAAGTCCAAATAATTAAATAATTGATTGATCATTATCAGAACGATAACTGTTCGCCATGTGATTGGTCTATAGTTTATTTGTATTCTACCATACATGTTACGATATATTTACGATAAATTTTGAGGCCACATTTCATAATAAAATGCATTTTAAACCGTCAAACGTAATGTAACTGAGATAGCTCAATTAGATAAGGCGGCAGCACCACGGAAGAATCAACAGAAGACATCATCATCAAGCGGTAACAAATCCCGGACATTACAAAAAAAAAAAAACGCTAACCATTAATAATCATATACTTACCATTCCCGTTAAATCCACAGTTCCCAGAACATTTGTAAAGTTTATTTTTTGGCTCCTCCCTTTTCAAATGGTGTCGGTAAAGCAGTTCACCATTTAAAATCATATTTTATTAATTTGTGGTACGGTTCACATAAAATGAGAATTGAACAGTTGGGGAACAGTTTGGGGTAGGGTACGACTATGATCCACGAAAAAAATCCCTTGTAAAAATGTATTGTAACATAACCTAACGACCTATTTAATAAATTGTAGGATTGTTTGGGGAATGGAAAATGTACGGTTGCACCCTATTTGGTGTATTATCAAGATCATTTAGGAAAAATCATTCGACAAATGGTGACTGTATGGTTGTTGACTATGCGGGATTCGTTCGTCAGGCACCGAATCCGCTGCACTAGAACGAGGTTGATCACACGGCCATCGAATATTTGGTTGATGTTTAGTGCAGGGTGAGGAAATGCATGTCTGCACCAATTAAGACAAGAATATTAACAATGTCCGAATGCCATGATGTCTTTTGCAACATAAGTTGGTTGAATATTTTAACAACAAACATTTTTTTAGGTCAGAACAATTGAGGAGGGGTTTTCTGTGATGTTCTAAACCACTTGTATATTTAGGCTGGTTTAGAAATATTTAGAATTTTTATGAAATTTTCAATTTACAGCACCGCAAAATAGAAATTCTTCACGGCTTATATACACTCAGGATAATGACCGCGGAGTAAATATTTGAACTGACACCGATTCGCTTCGCTCGGTGTCGACGGAAAACAATTTGAAAATCACCGCCGAAAGTGGCCATTAGTTATTCAATACCGATATTAGATTGATAACATTATGATTATCAGCGATATTTTGGAAACTAATGATTTAAAAACAACTGGACAGGTTTATAATGTATTTTAAACCCTTTTATTCATAATAACAATTCAAATTATCATACTTTTTTATTTGTTAGTCTAACCTTTGACTTTGGTGAGAGTCGAGGGACACAATCTTTTGAAAATATTAGCAAAAGCCAAACCAAAAAAAAAAAAAAATACAAACAACTTAAGAAATTAATAAACTTTTCTTTGGGCAATTCTCCGCCAACTCACACAGCAGTTGCCCCGACCCCTCTTCGATTTGCGTGAAACTTTGTCCTAAGGGGTAACTTTTGTCCCTGATCACGAATCCGAGGTCCGTTTTTATATATATATATATCGTGACGGAGGGGCGGTACGACCCCTTCCATTTTTGAACATACGAAAAAAGAGGTGTTTTTCAATAATTTGCAGCCTCAAACGGTGATGAGATAGAAATTTGGTGTCAAAGGGACTTTTATGTAAAATTGTACGCCCAATTTGATGGCGTACTCAGATTTCTAATCTAATCTAATCTAATCTAATCGAACACAAGCGCAGCCGTACTTTCGAGAACCCCCGAAATGTATTACACTCACTAAAGCGGCCCGGCTTACTGCGTTGCATTAACCTCAAGAGACAGATTCTATGAACGGAATCCACATTTCATGGAATCATCAGGGGAAGAAGAAGAAGTGGGGACATACCGTACCAACCACTTCGAGTTATTTATAGAATATGGTGTGTGGTGTGTGTAGGGGAATCGTTGGGAGAGGGATTGTTGTATTATTTAGTAAATGACCTTGTGACATTATTTCACCACTACGGATTAATTCACTCAAGGGGTGTCAACCCCTCGGTGGCCGAGTGGCTAGAGCATCTGATTACCAATCCAAAGGTGTGAGTTCGAATCCCACCTGATTCCATGCGTTTTTTTTTTCATATTCAAAGTTCAATTATAGTCGAATAATTTCAAGGAGACCGGTCGGGAATCGAACCCGGAACCTTCCGCTTATGAGGCGGGAGCCGTAGCCATTAAGCCACGGGCCGGTCTCAAAACTTTTTCAGTGTTTTTTTCGATGAAAAATACGTTTTTTCGGAATTCTGAGCACGCCATCAAATCGGGCGTACAATTTTAAATAAAAGTCCCTTTGACACCAAATTTCTCTCTCATCACCGTTTGAGGCTGCAAATTATTGAAAAACACCTCTTTTTTCGCATGTTCTCAGTCCAGGTCGTCTTCCTAGGTCCTGTCTCGGTAGAGTCGCTGGTAGGCAGTTGGAATCACAATCCATAGGTCGTCCGTTCGAGTCCCGGGTTGAGAGGAAACTCAGGTGTAAATAGAGGTTTGGATTGTCTCACCGTTTCAAGCCTTCGGACACCTAGTTTCGAGTAGGAATATCGCAATAGAAAACGCCATGGCAATGCTGTAGAGCGAAACATTTAATTTTTTTCATGTCTGTTGTTTTTTTTTTAAATTAACAGTTGATTTCTTCCCAGTGTATATATTTTCTAAATCGGCAATAATCTTTTGATTACTGAGTCTTGTTCTGGTTGAGCTTGACCAAGTGTATTACATATCAATACTTTGTGCCATTTTGCGGATGCAACCCGATACTGAGCGTGACCAGTTCATCTGTCAAACCACCAATCAATCAAACCATATAGAATGGTTCGAATCCTTTCACATTAAGGCTTACATTTGAATTTGCTGGTGGGTGTATCTATCGATTCAATCTCGACGTTCGTCTGTAACCAATATTAAACAGGGATTATGCAATGCGCTATACACTACATGTCATCGGGTCAGCAACAAATCCAAAATTCAGATCGAACTCTTGCAATGAGTTCGAGGATCATGTTACTGAGCGAGATGTTTTCCACGGTTGGTTCGTAAATTTGCGGCAATCTACCTTTCCAGAACAGGTTTGTTTAAATATAGTTCATTTTTGGCTACAGTAAATTGGCGGCGATAAAGCACAAGGGAAAGTAATTTCTCAAGTTTCGTTCATACGAGAACAGGTTTGCGGTTGATGTCCTAGAATGGCGGAATAACCCTGAAAAGGCAAAGTTCGGACTGGATCGGTCCAATATCTTAAATGTCAATTTTCGTAAAAAGTCTCAAAAACCAGCAAGACAACTTGCGCAAGCTCAATGTCACCTTCTTTCCTTCCCCCTTCCTCCCGGTTGAACTGGATGATCTTGAAGAGCTGCCCGATCACTGTTGTAGTGGCTGCTGCAACTGGATCCGATCCGATTAAGTTCTGCACGGGCAACCCCTGCTGGTGCGGCAGACACCTTAAAATCGCACTCTAAAAGGGGTCATGACACGAAGCTCTCCATGCTCAGACGCGTCCTTGTGGATAATATTACGTTTGGGGCACAACTTGATCCACTACTGATTGAAAACAATTCGCGACCGAACTACGCTTGTCTGGTCAAGGACTCCAGAGCGGCTATTGAATATGAAGCAACCCGCAATAATTTCTTCGTTTTGAGTGCAATTTGCTTCGAATCTTACGCAGATTAAAATCTGTAAAACACAATCCCCTTTTACCCAACCGTCATGATAACCCAATTTAAACACTTAATTAAATACCGCCGCGGTGACGTTTCCGCCATTTGGCGCACAAAACAGTAGTAAACTGCCCCATTTTTTCATTAATATACCTTGAATATACCCTGAGACCCAGGTGGTGGTGCGATTTGGTTGGTTGAACTAATTTAAGAGCACGACCTCTTTTTGTGCTACAATTGACGCTGTCATATTTTTTAGCAAATTTGCGCCTCGAGGAACGGTGGTGGGCGCGGCGGCTTTTGTCGTTAAATATCACAATATTGCATTCTCGCGATTCGTTGGAGCTTGGGTTCACTGAGTTTAGTGGAGCTTGCGTTAAATGTGCAAATTTTGGTATTTGAATTATTTCTGTGATCGTGGGAAGATATACTTTCGTACTTTGTTACTTAAGTTACAAAGTTTATCTCTCTCTCTCTCTCTCTCTCTCTCTCTCTCTCTCTCTCTCTCTCTCTCTCTCTCTCTCTCTCTCTCTCTCTCTCTCTCTCTCTTTTTTGCTGTTTGATCTCAAAACGTTTTTCATATCTTAGTAACAGAATTACATAACACTTTTGCTTAGTTTAAACACAATCTCTTCGATTTGCATGAAACTTTGTCCTAAGGGGTAACTTCTGTCCCTGATCACGAATCCGAGTATCGTTTTTAATATCTCGTGACGGAGGAGTGGTACGACCCCTTTAATTTTTGAACATGCGAAAAAAGACATGTTTTTCAATGATTTGCAGTCTTAAATGGTGATGAGGTGGAAATCGCTATAATTTGTGATGACTACAAGCAAATTCCTTATATTTATATCTAAAAAAAATGTAATTGTATGTTCTACAACTTTGTAGAACATTGTGACACTCTAAAAAATAATCCTGCAAAGTTACAAAAAACACGAAATTTCAAAATTAAAAATTTAGTTTTAAATGATAAAAAGACCCTTCTGGGTCAATGTAGATTCGAAAAGCACATTAAATTTCCCATGAAATGATATGTTCCAACAAATTCCAACAAAAAAAGGTTTTTTTTCGTAATTTTGAGTTCGCCATCAAATCGGGCGCACGGCGTGTTTTCTAGAACAAACATTTCAAGAAAAAATAGTCATCGCTACTTTAAAATGTGTCTTATAGGAAATTTTCTCAGCTTTTCAATGCTTCTAAGAGCGAAATGTTTCATCGGAAAATTTCTGAGATATCTATTTTTTTAGTTTTTTGTTCTTAATTCCTTTATTATTTATTGTAAACTTTATACACAGAAAAAAATAATGTAAATTTGGAAGCTGTAATTTTGGAAGGTTGAATATTACCTCTTTTATGATGTAATTTTACCTCAATTTAGATTGAAAAAGTGACATTACACTAGAATAATGGTAAAATTACACATTTCCAGAGGTAAAATTACACCTTTTTTCTGACAAAAAAGATGTACCCCTTCCCAGATGTAATATTACCATGATTTTTTTCTGTGTAATAACTATTCTGGAAACTTGTCAAATGATGTTTTTTATGTGACATTTATTCATCAAAATGTGCAAAATAAGGCATGAAACAACTTTGTTGAAAGTTGCAAATAGTTAAACATTTTTAAAATTAAGTTTAACCGATTTTTTGAATATATGGGATTTAAATGAATATAATAAAACCGTATTAAAAAATATTTTTTACAAGAATTCAAAGATAATTACATAATTTTTATGTACAAATATCACGTGCCTGCTCTGAGTGAGCTGATACAATCGATTTTTTTGCAGGTTTGAGATTGTTAAGTTTATTATTGGATTTTTATGAATAGATATGATAATTCTTTTGGCAAACATGAACCGGGAACATGGATCCAAAAGATGATTTAAAATCGAAAATGTTCTACAAATTACTGTTGCAAGCTTCAAAAGTCATATTCTCATGACTATGAAACAACGAAAAAAAAGTTTTACTGTTGAAAATGCATTTAAATGTAGGAGTAAAATTCGTGTGTTTTAACTCTGAATGTTGAAAACACCGTCACACACAATTTTTTTTTTTTTTTTGGTATAAACAAAAATAAAACATTATTTAACAGAGAAAATCAAACAGAAGCTTCTATTCCAAACTATTTAAACAAAAATCAAAGTATTTGTAAAACGTTTTAAAAAGATAAGATAAGACTTCTATAACATTGCTGATTCCTTGATCATTTCATACAAAATAAAAATTATGAAAATCGTTTCATACTCATGAAAAGTGTTTCTCCTGAAGCTCGCCACATGAATTTTTAGTTCAATTTCGAGTATAAAACATGTTTTGTATCCATGCAACTGGTTAATGTTTGATTAAAGAATTATGATATTTTTTCATAAAAATCTAGTAATACCCTTATCAATCTCAAACTTCCAAAACAAATCGGTTTTATCAGCTTAATTCAAGCTAAATCCGAGCAGACGGATGATATTTGTTCACAAAAATTATGTAATTATCTATACGGTTTTATGATTTTCATTTCTGAATAAATCCCACATATTCAAAAACTCGGTTAAACTTAATTTTAAAAATGTTTAGCGATTTGCAACCTTCCACAAAGTTGTTTCTTACCTTATTTTGCACATTTTGATGAGTAAATGACACATAAAAACATCATTTCACAAGTTTCCTGAAATGATATTAAAAAGTTTCCAATAAATAATAAAGGAATTTAGAACAAAAAACTTAAAAAAATCATATCTCAGAAATTTCCCGATGAAACATGTCGCTCTTAGAAGCATTGGAAAGCTGAGAAAATTTCCTACAAGACACATTTGACAGTAGCGATGACTATTTTTTCTCCTTAAGGTTGCCCAGAAAACACGCCGTGGGGCGTCCAGTTTTACATAAAGGTCCCTCTGACACCAAATTTCCAATCCATCACCAGACTGCAAATTATTGAAAAACATCTCTTTTTTCGCATGTTCAAAAATTAAAGGGGTCGTACCGCCCCTCCGCTACGAGATATCAAAAAACGGACCTCGCATTCGTGATCATAGACCAAAGTTACCTCTTAGGACAAAGTTTCACGCAAATCGAAGAGGGGTCGGGACAACTATTCCCGATTTCGTGTGAGTTGGTAGAGATTTACCCATATCTGTAAAGTCGAATGATTATTAATAAGTAAAAGTGATATTTCTCAGCGGAAAAGTATACAAAATATGATTATATATAAATTTTAGAAAATATAATGGTAACAATTTCGTTTAAAAAAATATGGAAAATTATATCGATTGACCTAATCTTAACTTTGAAAATATTAAACACTACAAAAAAAAAACCTTTTTAACAAAATATTGCAACAAGAAAAGAAAACACTTTTTCGAAGAACAAAAGTTGCTCAAAATAACACGGGAAAAATAAAAAAAAATCTCGAAAAAAAAATTGGGCATTACAGGGTTAAAATATATTTTCAAAAATACTATTCATGCATTTATTTCAAAAATTAAGCTATTCACAATGTTCAATAACCTCAGAAAGTCAATCGCAACAAACACGTTTTAAGCCATTTCAACCCCTTCAAAACCAGGACATAAACAATTTTTAATGCTTGACAACAAAATCGTCCGCACTTAATTTATATGCAACCATAACTCATCAAGCTGGCCTTTTTTTCCTTAGTGCTGCCGTTAGTCGTTAGTGTTTTTAAATATTCCGGCAGTTATCTTTGAGGTCGAATAACCAGTAAACGTACGGAGATCTGCACAAACCAGTCCTTACGTTGAACGTGCATTAGCCACGCGGCCACACCCGAATCACTCCAGAACTGAAGTGATCGCATGCATTGCAACTGTTTAGAACAAGAACAAAGTTGCAGACACGGGAAAAAGTCTTCTTTCTGCGAAGGTGAATAATTATTCATGATTACGTTACCCTTTTTTTACAGCAGCTAACGCCTCTAACGCTCGCGCTCAACTGAAGAATTTAAATTCCAAAATTTTTCTTCGTGCATAGTTAGAACTCCACGAGGAAACTCCTCTGCATCGGTTCAGCAGTCGATCTCCGGGACAGTCACTTAGTCCAAGCCCAAAGTAGCCTAGTAAATACTTAAATAAAGGGGCGCGCGTGGCGTCGTCGTGTGGAAGCCCTCTTCGGGGGCGTCGCGACGTCGTCGTCCACTTCGTGAGCCTTCGTCACGTCTCGTGTGGGCTGGAAAAACAAAAGAGCCCAGCTGAAGGCACGCGCTCCACAGTTTGCTCTCAGACGCGAACCAGTTCGGACGGCTTTTTTCGAAGCGTGTGTGCGCGTGCTTGTTACGGTGTTGTCGTGGTCTGTCCACAGCTGACGTAACCGGGGATTATTGATTGTGAGAGCAGTAGGACGCGCTGATCCTGGTGAAGTGTGGAAGAGGACCGATTTTCGAGGTTACCGGAGTGTCTTCTTTTAGGTTAGTGTTTCTGTTACGAGGCGTTACGTCTTGCAGTTGTGATTGTTTTGCTGGGCAATGTTGGAAGACAATACAGAGAAAAACAAGAAACAAACTGGAAGAAATGCCTTACGAAGAAATCGAAACAGAAGTCGACCAATGTGGAAATGTTATCCAAGTGGAAAAACAAACCTTAAGAAAACGTGACAAAATGTGTGCAGTTTTTTCTCCAAGTGGCCATCGATCGAATTGCGTTGGTGGAAAATGGGGGTGCAATTGTTTCATGATTAAAACGAGCTCACAAAACGCCCCCTTACGGATGATATAATCAGAGTTGGTGACTGTTTGGCGAAAGGTGGCACATGCTACTGGGTCGTTATTCCGACGTGTCAAAACCAGTATCGATGGACTGCCGGACGAGAGTAGTGACCAAGGCGGTTAAGATGAGTTAGTTAATCGGTGCGACCTGATTAGCTGTAGCAACCGCGGCAGCAACAAACTATATTACACGGCGTGTGGCAGGTTGCATTTCCCGGAAAAAAGGTGGCGTTGAAACGAAGAGCCGTTATCGGAGGGGCGAGACGCAGGCGTGGAATCGTTTGGGTTATTGATTGCCCTGGGTTGGATGACAAATCAATTTTACTGATCATTGGGTTATTGATGATTGGTTTCACAATACTTCTAATAAAACTCTGATAACTTTTCTGGGATTTGAAATTTGGTTCAGTTATTTTATTAAAACTTTTTTACAATATTTTTTTCTAAATGTGTGTTATTTAAATGTGTACAATTTTGAAGCAGGTTTTTTTTACCTTTATAAACATTTTACCTTATTATTTTTATAATTATTTGCTTTAAGATGGTGTCTTTCACTTTTAGGGCAATTATGGTTCTGAATTCAAGGTCCAAAAATAGTAAATTGAAAGGCAAAAATAATCACTATATGTAAAATGCTTCTACAAACAACACAAAGAAAACCATTTTTTGATTGAAACATTCTGAATCAAGATTTGAATGTTTTTCTAAAAAAAAAAACATGGCCGCCAAATGGCCGGATGGGAATGATGCCTTTCAAAGCCTTAATGAGCAGTTATCGGCGAAAAATACTAAGCTTACTAAGGACTGTAAGAAGAGAGAAAGAATTGAAGATCGCGACAACCGTTTTTCAAACCTTTTGTCACATGGTGGATAGATCCAGACAGAGCACTGGCAGTTATAAGGGGAATAGAATAGAACAGTCATCCCACTAATCGGAAGAATTTGTCAATAGAGCAATTCCATCTCAAATCAGGAATTTTTCTGGTATATGGAGCCAATTGTACTCGAAAATGACATTTGAGAAGGGCGTAAGTTATTTAGATATTTTTGTATTCTGTAATTTAAAAATGACTGTATCTCGAAGGCGTTGCATCGTACCAAAAAGTGGTCAAAGACAAACTTGTAGGAAATTGGACGGGCTTTCTGAAAAAAATACACTGGAAGAAAAAAACAGTCCACCTTTATGAGATTTTTCAATTTTTATGTTTAAAAGTTAAATTGTAAGGTGAAGTCACGATTTTTTTTCGTTCAAAATTTTTGAGGAATTAGCCTAAAATGTGACAAAAAGACTCACGAAAAATGCAGGATGGTATGTCTCTCCTAAAAAAATACAAAAATCATTTACTAAAACTGTTTTTTGAAAAGTGGTCTAAACGTCAAAATTAAAGAAATACAAAAATCATTTACTAAAACTGTTTTTTGAAAAGTGGTCTAAACGTCAAAATTTTCAAAAACCGATAGTGGGAATTGATTCCCCAGACAATTTTACATAAAAGTCTCCATATTGACCATTGTCTTAAGTCCAATCCTTGCGAAGTTACAGCGGTTTTAAAAATAAAAATGTTGAAAAAACAGCTTTTTTGGTGGTTTTTGGCATTTTCTATATGACAGACTTGATTTTTCAGTCTCGAAAATATTTTTACCGGAAAGCTCGTCCAATTTCCCATAAGTTTGCCTTTGACAGCTTTTCAATTTGACTCGTTTTAATAATTACGTAAGATGATTTACTATCCAGATTTCTATCACACTGAAAAAAATATTCTGTTTAAAGTTATGAGCAATGTAATTAAGCTTATATCTGTAAGCCCATGCATCCAATTGAAAAGTTATCAAAGGCAAACTTATGGGAAATTGGACGAGCTTTCCGGTAAAAATAATTTCGAGACTGAAAAATCAAGTCTGTCATATAGAAAATGCCAAAAACCACCAAAAAAGCTGTTTTTTCAACATTTTTATTTTTAAAACCGCTGTAACTTCGCAAGGATTGGACTTAAGACAATGGTCAATATGGAGACTTTTATGTAAAATTGTCTGGGGAATCAATTCCCACTATCGGTTTTTGAAAATTTTGACGTTTAGACCACTTTTCAAAAAACAGTTTTAGTAAATGATTTTTGTATTTCTTTAGGAGAGACATACCATCCTGCATTTTTCGTGAGTGTTTTTGTCACATTTTAGGCTATTTCCTCAAAAAATTTTAACGAAAAAAAATCGTGACTTCACCTTAAAATTTTAAACATAAAAATTGAAAAATCACATAGAAATTGCGTGTATTTTTCTTTCAGTGTATTTTTTTTTCAGAAAGCCCGTCCAATTTCCTACAAGTTTGTCTATGACCACTTTTTGGTACGATGCAACGCCTTCGAGATACAGTCATTTTTAAATTACAGAATACAAAAATATCTAAATAACTTACGCCCTTCCCAAATGTCATTTTCGGGTTCAATTGGCTCCATATACACAAAAATGGCTTATATAGGCCTAGAAAAACATGTCTACAAAGTTTCATTGAAATCGGAGAGAGTCGGGTACAAAAGTACCAGAAAAATTCCTGATTTGAGCTGGAATTGCTCAATAGCATGCCAAAAGCAGCTTTTCTGTCGATCCTACTACATCCTCCTCCTCGACATTCTCTTGCTATTTCACTAGTAAAAGTAGTACTTTATAAACAAAAAACTGCATTTCAAGACTATTTTATCCAGAGCAGCAAACCACTGCCTCCAAATTGCCTGTTCCATAATTGTGGGATGTTATTGATCCTTGCACTGTAACTTGGATTTGGCCCGCACTTCTCTCTCGCACTTTTGATAACAAAATTTCCAAAAACTAGGCAACCAGCAGTTGTTTATCTACATTTCCAGTCGCAGTTTCCACCAAACTGGACATTCGCACTATAAAATTGCGATTGACAGGTGAGCAACATCGGATCGCTTTGATCATTTTTTGAGAAAATTAAAATTTCCCAAGCCAGCTTGACAAGTCGCAATAGTGCGATCGATAGCAATAATTTAGTGCGAAGTCCAAGTTAGTGAGAATTGCGCAATATTGTGCCTCCCACAATTGTGGAACACCTGAATTTAACTGATATTTTCACAAAAAAAGTTATCAGACCATTCATAAAACATCACTAAGCTTGAGTTTTATTGGTTTCAGTGTGTGAAGTCATTATTTTGCAACAAATATGTACTCCTGGAAAGATCCAAAGTTTGATTACATCCGTTAGAAAAAAGTGTTCCGAATTTGTGGATTTCAAGGGTCAATGTTCTTTAAAAAAATGATTTAAACGTGAAAATTTACAATCGGTCGATACATCAATCAAAAGATTACAAGACAAGCTTTCACATGAAGGTAAAATCATTATGTTCAACTATCGATTTTCTATGATTTTTGGAACATTGACCGATCTGTAAACCGTTCCGAATATCAGGGATGACTGTACCACTTGGAAAATATTCCGAAATTAAATTGAAATCCTATGAATGTCACCCCCGTTTACAGTATAACTAATTACTAAATATAGTTATACTCAATTTTAAAAAAAATAGTCTCCTCTTGGACGCTTCCAAAATCTAATTCAAAACTGACCACCCTCAACCAAACTCCACCGTTCCGCCGTTTGGAAAACTACTTTTTTCCCACACCCAAACAAATTCATGCTCGCCATTGGTCATGGGCTCTTAGCTTCGGCGGCTCGCGAACAAACGGGCGTGAAAGCATGGCAATGAATGATTCATATGAAAATGAGGCGAAATGTGGTCGGCTTTTGAGTACAAAGCACACACCGACCTCTTCGTAGTTACGTTATGCTGAATTGACTGTGTGTGCATTTTGTTTTGGCCGCACCGTTTCAAGTTCAACCAACGAATTTCCACGCCCCAGCAGAGCCCAAAGTTTTTTTTTGTGTTTGTTTTGTTTGGCGAGTTGAACTTGACAGAACTTGCGAAAGCTTACCCTTGGGTTGATTGTTTTTTAAGTGTAAAGAAGTTTTGGGTAGATTTTTCCTAATTATCGTGATGGTATTCATTATCGCTGTTGATTGTGGTCTTTTGCGTTATGCTCACCAATGTTTAAATGGGTATTCAATGTTGAGTGACCAGAACAACCTAGGAGTGTAATTGAAGTTATGAGTGCACCCAGCCATTACCGCAATTTGCGTTAAAACTGTTGTATCCGGTAAAATGTCTGCCGTCGCGCCGGGGTCAACGAAACCGCCAATCATGCTAATCGCCAAGCCGTTGATGTTGTTCACAAAAAACACTACCTGATCGCCGTGTACCACCTTTCGCTTGAACAACCCGTGCCCGTAGCCCGGTGTTCTGTACGTCTAACGATCGATCGATCACTCAACGGCGCGTGGCGGTTTGGCAGGTTTTACTAAGCTGACATTTGAACACTATCAGTTCCGATCGGCGTTTAGCACGGATTTGAGTGTTCCACCTTTTTCTTGTGGTGACCAGAACCGTGGATAACCTTGGTCGCAGTGACCCACCGCAGAGCGGTGATCTCGTTTAACGACAACGAACCACTTGACTTGAGTTAACTTGGTCTTCGAGTAGGTAGTTCCTTGATCAAAATGCTGCGCCACACAATTGTTACGATATGTGAACCTTCAAGGTTGATCGTGTCGTGTTGGTCACACTTGTCGTGCTATTGTGGGCTGTCAAGATCAGTACATTACAAGGTTGGCACCCGTTTTCATGGAAATTTTTCAACTTCTGTCCTGGAAAACTGAGTCCAAAAATTGCTAAATTGAACCTCAACTACCCCAATTGCCAACGTAAGTTGAAAATTTTACGCGTGAAGAGTCGTTCCTAATAAAAAGTTGGCACCGCACAAAATTGAAAATAAATGCCGCACTTTTTCTCAGTTTGATTACTCCACAACACCTCACCTGTGTCTGTTGCGTTGTTGAGCAATCTCGTAAGTAAACGTACACAAACGTACTAAGCAGTGTTGCTCTGGGGGTGCGTTGTTTACAATAGGAGAAAATGCAGAGCGACGGCGGAGGTTTCGTGACCGGGCTAGACTGGCAGACAGAGCTGTGTGTGTTCTGTAATCACCTGACGCATTAACGCGTGAGGATTGTTGAAGACGTGGTTTGATGATAAAGACATATATTATTATTGATGAAAACATTTGAATATTCTTGTACATATTCATAATTCCACTACTTTTATATATTCTTTATTCCGTTATCATGTTCATGAGTCAAAGTTTTTACTTCAGTTGAATAACACTGATTGGATTCTCTTTTCAGACAATCTATACACCTTTATCAAAAATCATGATTGGCTGATCGTTTTCCCATTTTTTCATACCAATTTATCGATTCAACCAATACAACACTTTTTTGGCGCCTCAACTCAACAATTCGTCTGAAAAAGTGAGAAAATTAACATTGTCAATCATTATTTTGTTTAGGGAGTACAGTCTATACTCGATTATACGAAGCCTCGATTATGCGAAGTTTCGATTATCCGAAGTTCGATTATCCGAAGGTTTGTATGGGACTTCGGATAATCGAATCACGAACAAGAAAGAATAATTCGTCGCTTTTTATTTTCTTACTTTAAACATTAAATTCGAGTTCTGCAACCTAATTTTAGTCAAATTTGAATGGTCTGTAAAGTTAAAAAAAATGCATTTTTAATATTTCATCATCGCCATTATGACCACCATCTTGGATTTAAAAATTCTTAATCACTTTAGAGTAGTTTACTGCCCATGTTCGCATAAATGTCCCATATGCAAAAACAGCAAGCTGAGAAAAACGCATTTGAAGTTTGTCCCATACATAAGGCTACGTGTTAAGTTTTCACGAAAAAACTGGATTTCCTTCTGATTTATAGAACAAAGTACTGGATGTTATAGGCTCTTTTGAAAGAGCACACAATTTTGAACCAAACTGCATCCATAACTCGAAATCGATGAAAATGCATATGGGACATTTATGCGATCAGGGGCAGTTTAGGGGTCATATTAAAGCTCAAATATCAAAAATAAGACATCGAAATTTTTTTTTTTCTGATTCGATTATCCGAAGTTTTGATTATCCAAACTGAAATTTTGCCAAGGCCTTCGGATAATCGAGTCTGGACTGTACTGATCACATGATAGTGTTGCCAGATATATCAACTTTTTGACTTATTATAATAGAAATACATTTCAAACATCGCAAGGTACAGCAAACTGCATTTTGAGAATTTCCCATAATTGCTAACTACTTTAAAAGTGTTGCCAGCTCTTCTTAATTTTTATCTGCATTTGAGCAATTTTCCTCGAATTCCGGAAATGTTTTTTTTTATTTTTCTCAAACTTTGTTGGGCTTTCCCTATGACCAAATAAACCATTTTGTGTCATTAGTTCACCATTACAAGTCCCCATACCATTTTGGCAGCTGTTCATACAAAAATGGTACGTAAATATCCAAAGTCTGCATCTGTTGAAGGAATTTTCTGATCGATTTGTTGTCTTCGGCAAAGTTGTAGGTATAAAAAAATTCCGATATTTAAATTAACTTTTTATTAAAAAAAATCAATTTCCCAAAATCGCATTTTTGTTATTTTTGTAATTTTTCCGATATGTTCTAGGGGACAAAACCCGCAACTTTTGAGCCATAGAGAAGTATGGACAAAAAATTGCCGCCGAGTTATGTTTTTTTTTTAAATATTGTGATGTTTGGAAAAAAAATACCCAGCACAACATTTTGACTACCGTCGGCAGAGGTGACATTGGGCCTGCATGGTGAGATTGGGTCATACAAATATTCAGCATTTTTTGTATGACCCAATCTCTCCTCCCAGACCCAATGTCATTCCTGATTCAAAGAGCTGGCGTATTTTATCCTCATCGCCGATGTTCTACGGTAACCATAACGTAACGGTTTGATTGATTAGCTCGGTTTATTGTCACGGACTCCACACCGCCATGCGCAAGATTCCCATAGACGTCTGGGCCAGGACAATCACTGCACTGTTATTTAACCGCAAATCCCATGAAAAATGACGCATAAAATTGGCATACCATACCTTCTAGACCCAGACATGGACTGCCGTTGAGAATGACCCTGGGAATGTATCGAACCTGCCCCAACGTTGTGTTAAATACTATCGATTGCCAAACCATGCCGCGTTTATGCGCTGGAGATTGTCGTCCGAAACGAGGGTGACATTTGAATCGGCTGCAGTCCAACTAGGCCACGTCTCGTGAGTGAAACCTCACAGTGTAACAATAGCTCTTGTTCACCGCTCAGACGGAGTGACCTGATACCGTGTTTCACGTTGGGTAATGTGGTGTTATTTGTGTACCACACAGGACGGAACGATCAACTGGTCGATTCTTGGGGGGAGGTTGATCTGAGACCGTGCACGACTTGTGGACATAATTTGAATTGCTAATGCGGATCAGCAGTATGATTAATCTGCTGTTTGATCGCTGTAATTTGATGACTCTCGGTTGGGGTTTACTTTGTATTGATTAAATGTTTCGAGATCATTTATCATATGTGCATTAAGATGAAAGTCGATTTCGCAGCTTCTAATTGATAATGCTTCAATTGTTATGGCACAAATTCAGCGTGTACGAATCATTCTATGATAACGTTGATCCGGGTTTACGATCAACATAACATTAGAGACTGAGTAGAAAGTCGCGAGGCATCTTCTCCCATTCGGGATGAATGATTGTCCTAATACAACCGACGACGTCATCCCCTTACTTGGCACATACATAATCCAAAGGTCTTTACCTCCTCGTGTGAAGTTCAAGCTGAACGGCAAGGTAGCGACATTGAACTACACAAAAAGTTTCACGTACTTTCGCTTCTTCCTTTGATTCAAATTTGGGGTCTGCTTCGTTACTTGGACCGGGAAAGGGTCATTGGACCTCCGAGTAGCTACTACCACCACGACTGCAGCTGTTTTGTAATGGATCCCAACCCTGTAGCATAAGTGCACCGCGCGAATCTTCACCGGAAAACCGGATTTCGCTTGCACAAAAAACCGTCCAAATGCGGTATAAACGTTACGGGATCATCATCGTGCCAAACTGAAATGAAAGGGATACCCTCCTCCCCTTGAATGGTCGGTCACGTGGGTAGTCTTCTTCCGAGCGCGAGTCTCAACAGTTGGAATGCTGTTTTTTTTAAAGATGAAAGTGTTTTCTGCGGACTATCCCGATAAGGGTCTCGCGTCGAAATGAAGCGGTGCCTGGAGGTCGCCCTTTACCGACAAATCCAAGTGAGAGGTCCCTCTCTCGGTGGCGGATTTGCTCCGTTGTTTATACGCTGAAATGGCAACTACACCATGGTCAATCGTGAGAACTGTTGCGCAAACGGTTGCCCGGTTGATTGACGGACGGGTAGCATTCTTCTATTATAGACGCCAGGGGGATGCTCTTCTAGTGCTGTGGGTAGTCGGCAAGTGTCAGCGCCAATCGACCTTACAAGGAGATGGTATTTTAATTGACTGTGCACGGACTCACTTTCAAGGTTATGTAATTGAGTTAATGGAAATGCGAATCTAACGTAACAGCAGAACTTAGTCCATAAACATGCCAAATTCGGCCACGTAACGCAAAACCCGATCTGAGTCATAAGTTAAGCTTAAAATATTCAGTTGCACAAAACGCAACCATTGCCTAAGGTAACCTGGTCCAGAGACGTAACCTCAAATATTTTATTCCTTGACCGGCGGCGGCGGGGGCAAACCACCAGAGACTCAGTTAGCGACCAGCCCGATTTTCATCAAGCTGCAATCGATTGCACTTTGCCGTGGACAGTCGTCCACGGTGCATGCATGGTAAATGATGAAAGTTGTACGAGCTTGAGCTACCTACTAGAGTGGCATACCTTCGGTCGAAGCTAACCGGATCTAGAACGATTGTCCGTGGTTTGTTCTACTTTGTTTCGCGTAAGAGTAGAATGGTTGATTGTGATTTAGAGTTGCTTGTCATATGTTGTATATTGATTAAATTATTTTCTGAAAACTTGCACCTACAAGAATAAAATGCTGCTGCAATTGTTATCCTGCACCCAAACCAAACTCCTCAGCTACTGAGTACTGACATTCATTACAATCAAAATCAGAAGTACCGCTTAAAAAGGTTTCTATCTACCATTTATCTGTCAACACAAGGTAAACAAACCCTTTTTGAGGGTTACTTTCAACCTTTTTTCAAGTTTACCTGTCGTTACCCTTTTGCAAATGGAAAATTGTCCAAAGAATGCGAAAATGCATTCCGTTTTCCGTTAAAAAATCATGTTCGTTGAGAAAAACATGACACTTTGAGAAGATTTAAATAATGCTATTCATCAACATTTTCTTAATTATAGCTGACTAACTTTTTAAACTTTTCAAACTTTTATGAAAAGTTCTTCTTGAGGTACTTTGAACACTTCTCTACCACGGTCACTATGATTCAATACCATTCCGTACGTATTTAATTTTTAATCACCCCGGCTATCAAAGTCAACCCGTTTCACGGTACTTTTGATTTTGAGTGTAGAGTTCAACGGCGAAGACCACGTTTGCGTTCTACCTCTCCGCTACCAATAAGTTCTCGAAGCACATTAGTAAAAAATCAGACTTTCATGCAAAGTGCTACGGTTCGAAGCTTGGTGTACGCATAAGGTTTTTTTGTGTTCAGATGAGATCGACTGCAAATTTGACATTCTGCCATTTACTGCAGAGCCTCTGACAAATACATTAGAGGATTTGATATTTACTTTGTCGCAGCAGCATTCCTGAATCTTTTACTATTGCGAAATTGCAGTTATATTCAAACTTTTTGAAAGCACATTGACATGAATTAATTCCAACACAAACCTCCAATCAATAGATCTTGTGCTGCTAACATTTTTATTTCAACTCTCTCTAATACGCTCAATAATCAGCCGACAAGTGATTGATTATCGCGAAATCCATCAACCGTTACATCATCCGTCTAGACCGCGAATTCCACTTGATTATTGACACGAGACGGCGACGGGGTCACTTCCGAGGGGTTCGTCACTTGCAGCCGAGTCGAACTCACTTGTTCCGCGGCCCGCGATGCGACACGCCAACTTTGATCGACAACGCGCCCGCCATCTACCGAAATCTATAGCCAGCGACAAACCCGTCACGCTGCGTTGTCAACCAGCTTTGTTGTTGTCTTGCCACGAATGTCGATTATGTGACTACGTCTGTTATGGGTCGGCCCCTCCGGAATATCTGGTACCGGGAGTCATAAAATTAATTTACGCCACGCGTGGCACGCGATTAACGCGATAGTGCCGTTTGACGGTTGGTTTTGTTTATGATCTGCTTGGGAGCGTTATGGTCGCGAGGTTTGCGCACCGCAGCGAATCGCCACCGCCGCAGCGTTTTCCTGGTTGAAATACACATTAATAACGCAGCTCATCGCGCTTCCGGCATGCGATTTTCCCGCCCACGGCGGTCATATCGCGGTAGATCTGGTCAGCGATGGGTTTGTTTTTTTCCTCTGCATGGTCAATTAACGCGGTGTGGGTTTGTGTGTGAATAATGTTCACGGTAACAAATAGTGTCATTAGTGTCAGCTTTTGTTCTAGATTCACCGAGCGCATCATTTGACGATCGTTACGGTTGCTTCTCAACGAATATGATCATTAGTCAAACGATAGTCGCAATTTATCGCTTATTCTTGTTACAGAAAGATTAAATCAATGACATTAAGGCTCGTTCTATGTGGAGGCGTTACGCGTTTTACCAATTGTTAACACCAAAACTCCAAAGCTCGAGAAAAAGGTGGAATTTGCATGGGAATTCCTCCTTTTTCTCGCCCTTGGGATTTTTGATGCTAAAGTAATATGATCGCTTTGTGCTTTTCTACAAATTTTATTTT
>NC_068937.1:101381059-101389879 GCF_016801865.2 Culex pipiens pallens | reverse complement strand
TTCATTTCAGAGGCGGGAGAACGATCGGCTGGTTTTTGAAATTGATGGGAAACCGTACTCCAAAAGAAGAATCTTTAAATTTCAGTTTAGTTTTTATTTCTTTAATTACACCGACCAAGAAAAATTTCTGCGCAGGTTCAACTCGAGGGGAAGCATGAAGTTTGGTGTCCCCAGAAACACACGCAATTTAAATTTTTCAAAAATATTTAGACAGGGCCGAATGGGTTTTCTCCACAGTTTGTATCGAGAATGAGTGCTGTTCGTTACTCCCACATATTGCAAGCAATTTTTGCTTGTATGCAACGACGATGAACCATACAAACTTGACATGAAACGACATGTTCCAAAAGTTATTACAGTTTACCAACGAAAAATTACAGAGGTTTTAAAACTATTTATATTTTTATTCGATGAAAAATCGGGGTTTCCGAATTTTGAGTACATAAATTTACAGCCAAATAAAGTCATTTTTTTTATTCCTGCCAAGAATACAAGTCGCCTCCAATACGGCCATCTTGGATGTTCCAGATATTGGTTCTCATACGGTAATTATCAGAATCACTCAAAAATGGTCATGCGACACCGGAAATGTAAGGGTCTTGAACAACTTAAAGTTGTTTTTTTGTATGCATAAAATGCAATATAAAATAGTTTTCATCCAGCTAATATTTCTAGAGTTTTTTTAAAGGTCCTACAAACATATGAAACACAATAGTTCATAGAACCTTTTAAAAAAAAACTCTAGATTTATTGTTTTTGCCATAAATTAAACATTTTCCTTCTTCAATTAAATTATGAAACCATCACTTGTCAAAAGTTTTCAAATTACGGAACGTCACATTTCTCCCATCTGCACATTCCACACTACTGACTTCACCTAATCCCCAAAGGAATGTCTGCTCACGGAGACGCCAGGTCGTTTACTGACCTCCATTCAAACCCAAGCGAACACTCACACGCACACACACACACAGTTCGACTCACTTAACGCCCACGTGGAGTTTGCTTCCATTGCCATGTACGATGCCAGAGTTGTAAACAGAGAGTCCGAACGAATGAGAAAGCGGAGAGAGAGAGTACCGTTGAAAAGCGAGGTGATTCCATAAATGGTTACGGAAAATCGGAAAATTCTCACCAAGGGGTAGGACAGAGAGAAATTGAGTGACTCAATTTCTCAAAATTACTCAATGTGGCTCAAAGTTACTCAATGCTCCTCTTGATTTTCTTTTCTCGCTAAGTTACGGAATTTGTGAATATTCTTTGACAGACGGGTGTGTTTACAAACAAATCAGATTTTTTTTCACGCTACGATGCTGTGAATGTTCTTACATTTGGCCATCGTCCATCGGAAAAAGGAAGAGACCATTCCTACTGTTCCGGATTTTTTTACGGAAGGTGCTGCAAGAGAGAATACCTCAGTTACTGTACGTGTTTACTACGACAACGTGGCGGTTCTAGATTTAGTGACCCGGCTTCATGCTCGTTGAAGCTGTTAACCTCATTTCACCGCTTTACTCGGAGATTTATCTGCACATCTCCGGAATGGCTTCGTTGAAACAGTTGAAGGAGGGGACACCTGATTGTCCAAGGCCGGTCTCCGCCTTGACAGCATCTAGAATTTGCTAATCTTAACAGTTTTGCGCTGTTCCGTAAAATGAATCGGCAATCCGCCGGAACACGTCACCACTTCGAAGTCGCCAGTCTTCATTTCTCGAATATTATTTATCTAAAACCACTGTTTTAAACAGTTTAAAAGTGGATACCATGTTCGCTCAGGTTTATTAATATTTTATTTTTTCTTATTCAATTGTTCAAACAAAACACGGTCGTTTTTAAATCGTTCGATAATGATGGAACCACGTTCCGGTTGAGGCGGGCAAAGCTCTTGATCCGTTCCGATCCGTTGGTCCGTTCTGTCTGCAGGAAAATCGGCTTGCACGGACACTCCTACAAGGCGATGTCCTCTGAGTTATTTTCGTTTCTTCCAGTTGCTTGCGCTTGCTCTTGCAGCATTCCTCGATCGGGGACTTGATGTAGTCTGTTCTGGTTTCACCTCGGGTGCAGTTTCGGCTCTTTATTGAACCGTCGTTCTTTTAACGTTAACTTCGCTTGGGGCCGCCAACTCCGGCAGGGAATGGGAACGCACATTGTGAAACTCAGGCTCGACGATTTCTTGGGCAGAGCAAAACTAATCACATTTCGTTTGGTGGCCGCGTTCTGACGGGGTTTTTCCCAATCCTTTTGTCATGAAGTAGCTCCAGCTGTGTTTGAACATGCGTTTTCCTCTTACGGTTGGATGTCATCCGTTCTGCCTCCAGATTTGGATCGAAACAGAGTGGTTCCGTAACCTTTCGCTGTCAACAGGTTATGTCTGCCAGCAGGGTCTGCAAAATTTCACTCAAGCAGTTCATCCTCCTCCGGTGTTGATCCAGCTCGTTGGACCTCGCAAACTTCAAACTCTTTCCGCGGTTAAGACGAACCGGACGAGTTCTAGTCGATTCACCAGGACCTCCGGGACCATTGCCTCCAACGCCCACGCCGCCACTTCCACCCAGCAGTCCACCACTACCACCGGTTTTGCTGCGCTCCAGACACGGTCGTTTACCCCTTTCCACCGAGGTGGCTTCAGCACCGTTAGAAACGTTTTGTGGTGATGAGTTTAATTTCGTCGACGAAGATGATGGCCGGAGAGTTCTTCTTGTCCAGACAGACAACGTCGGGCAATATTCCGAACCGGAAAACATGAAATATAACCTACTCTGCTGATTTTTTAATTTCATGGAAAAGTGCTGCTTAACGTTGTTTTTCGTTTTGAGTGATTTGTCATTTTCTGAAATGTCACTGTCAAAATTCGTTACGTTGGTTGTGAAGATTCAGAAATTCTGAGTGGCTCAATGTTACTCAATTCTACTCAAAATTTCTCAAAGTTACTCACTGTCCTACCCCTTGATTCTCACTGTTTGGCGTCGCGACGCCACCGCCGACGCCACACACACGTGGGCTGGAGTCGCGCGGTGAATTTCGATTCGTGTTGGGATTTATGTTGATGGTATTTTTTTTTTTGTTTTATAATACATTTTTAGACGAGATGGAGTGGATTTCAGAACTGTCGTTTTGTTTGACAGCAAAGCGTGTTGCAATTTGTGCCAATTTGTTGCAGGATGATGGTTTCTTTCAACCAAAAATTGCAACCCGTCACTCTTTAGATTGGATGGGAGGTCGCCAATTGCTTGGAAAAGTATTAATCACGGCCTGTCAGCGGTCACATTACCACCGCGTCTTGACGTCCACAAATTACAGAACCCCAAATTGGTCGTGAAAAGTTGGATCATTTCCAACAAACCAACTCGCAGCGTGCCAAGTACTGGAAAAATCGAAGCGAAACTCCGATGTACACACAAATTGATTTATTTGCAAACATTAACAAAATTATAAACGAGCGGAACTATTTTTAAGCCGCCGAATTTCGCGTCCAAACACCGACTTTAAAGGCGTCGACAGCGTAAACCGAAACGGCCTGCCTGGTCAACAGGTGGACCGAGCGAAATTCCGAGTGAACGGTTAGAATTTCGGCCGGAGTAACTTTTGGCGCGAAACTGTGCTGCAAAGAGATGAAGGTGGGTGCTTGGGAAATTGGATTTTGCTGCGTCGTCAAATATGGGACGGGTTGTGGGACAGATGCTTTACGACGCCGGAGTACGACTGTGATCGTAAATAATTGTTTTTAATGAGAATATATTATTTTTTAAATACACTTTTTTACGTGGAAAATCATGACATCAAATAATTGATGTCGCAGGGTGGCCACAAAAATCCCATTTTCAAATTCCCGACTTTTCCACAACCTGAAATAATAGAAATTTCTTGCACAAAATATGATTGCAAATCGAAAACAGTTAATAAAAAAGTCAACATCAAGTAGAGAACCAAATTTCTAAATAAATAAAAAAAGTATTTAAAATATAAATAAATTATAAACATAACAACAAACTAATAAAAATTACTTCTAAATGGAAGCACTGTTTGATTCTAAAAAATTTAAAAACTGAAAAAAAGTAAAAAATATTTAAAAAAATACACAAAAATTGCCGAATATAAATTTCTTGATCCATGGTTTTAACAGGAAAAAACGTAACTTAATCCACCTTTAGGTGGTTGGTGCCTTCCTCTCATTTAAAGAGTGATTACAATCCCCTAAAGTGTCCACATGGTTTATGGATCTCCCATTACGTGATCGCAGCATCTAAGAGGTCCTAATACAAATAAGTGACAAGTAAAAAAACAGACTACCAACAGACTTTTTGTCAAGATTATACAGACACCGCCTTTCAGGAAAATGGCATCCCTCTACAAGGCTTTTTCCGTGGCGACCAGACGGGACCATTTGAGGTTATGTAAATTCAGACCATTTTTTAAACTGCTTGTAATTTTAGATAGGTAAGTCAGATCTTGAAAATTCTTAATACACAAGAAAGGTCTTCTCATATGCTTTCTAAAAATATATAACATGTGAGGGTTTCATGAAAAAAACACCCTTTTTACCATAATTTTAATTTAATATGAAACAGTTTTTTTAACATAACTTTTGAAATACATGAGAAAATTGCATGAATTTAAATAGCAACTTAGGGGACGTTAGGACGGATCGATTAAAACCATTCCGGCCAAAATCGGTTGAGCCTGTGACAAGATATTCCAGTGACATTGATTTGGTACACATGTCTACATACAGCCAAACACACAGACATTTGCTCAGCTGGTGATTCTGAGTCGATATGTACAAATGAAGGTAGGTCTAGGAGGTCTAACTAAAAAGTTCGTTTTTCGAGTGATTTTATAGCCTTTCCTCAGTAAAGTGAGGAAGGCAAAAAGAATGCCAACAGATCAAAAATAACATAACAAATCAAAAAAGTCTTGATCTTTTTTTTATTTTTATGATTACTCTTTTTTCATATTTCCAAGAAGTAAAAGGATTTTTCCAATTACCATGAAAAACTGTGGGATTTCATTTGATATTAAATTGCTGCTCGATACATGAAAATCTAGCTTTATCTACATTTTTCATACCCATACTTATCAAAATGTACGGGTAAAAAAAAGGAAATTTATTTATATTTTTTATAAATTCACTGCCGTTCTACGCATAACTGTCCCATGTTAAAAAAGGAACTGAGAAAAACGCAATTTATGTGTTTCTACGCATAATTCTCCCAGGGTCCCTCACCGCTTATGTCCCTAATCGCCCCAGTTAGCAGTTTATTACTCTTATGTGTAATCCTCTTGCTATAAAACAGTAATAAGACTCAATGCTTCGTTAAACGGACGATTTCGTGAAAGAAAATACTTTGTGGGACAATTATGCGTAGAAATGTAACGATGGGACAAACAGACTTGGTGTTATTTATAATGAGTTTCCGAATAAATTTTTAGATTTTGTGTTTTTCTTAAAGTATAGGTCAAACTAAACTTAAAAATGTTAAAAAGTCAAAATCGTCAAAAATTACATGGGACAATTATGCGTAGAACGGCAGTTCACTGCAAAAAAAAATAAATTTCCAAACTCAAGTTGGACGATTTCAAATATTTTCATTAATCTAAGCAATGTAACAAATCGAAACAAATTGATAACTTTACACTGGTTAGCGTTTGTTTTTCTATACATGAGATGAACTCATGCCAAATGTGAGCCCTCTACGTGGGTTAAAACGGGCTTTGAAGTTTTAGGTCGAAAAAACATAAAAAAATCTTAAAATTGCTCACATTTTTGTAAAACTTCATCAATTCTAACTCTCTTAGATGCATTCGAAAAGTCTTTTGAAGCACTTCAAAATGTGCCATAGATATCCAGGATTGGTTTGACTTTTTCTTATAGCTTTTGCAAATTACTCTTAAAAATAGATTTTTTTTTAACCTTAATTCTTTTTGCAACATACAACCTCTAGAATCAATCGATACGACCTCTAGAACAAACCGAGCAATATTTACAAATACTGCCTCTTGGACATTATTTTCAAACTAGTTTTTCAACAGCTTTTTGTTATTGTTTAAAATTTTCCCTTAACTTTTTTTTTTGAAACTAAGTCAAAAATAATTTAAAATCTTTCGATTCATAGAAATTATTATGAAAATCTGTGTCAAATACAAATCCCAACTATGACGTGGGATTGTTCGAACAGTAAAAGTAAAGTAAGTGGTCGTAACAGGAGCTAAATTTGACCTTGAATTATAAATCTTATTTAAACCATACAAATACAATTTCCCAAAAATGAAGATTTTTCTGGCACCTTGGCCACTTATGCGATTATTTTCATATCACTCACAGATCCTTGCGCAAGTTTTGGTATGTTGTTTGGAGCTCTTTACAGTTCTAAAAGTTTTCAATTCTTAAAAAACTGAACTTATAAGGCCTATACAGAGCTCCAGAGAGCACTAATGTTTAAAGTGGCCAGGCATACTGCGTAATGTTTACCGCTTGGATGATTCGTAGACCTGAGTTTTGATCATGACACGTTCAAAATTTCAACTGAAGTTTCATTCCATTCAACATTTTGAAGCAATTTCACACAATAAAACGCCCCCTGTTTCAATCATCAAAATATTTTCAAACTTGGATCCGAATCGGGACGCCACAACCCATTAAACTTATGTAACCACCTATTCGTGCCGGCCAAAGAAGGCAGCTGACAACCGTATTAAACGAAATTACATCAGCTGAGTTTCTTGCAGCCAGGGCTGCGGAGTCGGGTCATATTTCAAGCGACTCCGACTCCGACTCCGACTCCGGCTTTCTGAGTTAAGCTGACTCCGACTCCGGCTCCGGCTTTCCACAAATTGATGACTCCGGCTCCGACTCCGATTCCGACACCTAATCTTTATTTAAAATATTTTTAAAATTTGAATTAATCACATCACTCACATTTCAGTTCACACTTGCGCGAATACTGTAAACCGGGGTGACATTTATGTTCGGGGTGTTTCGCAAAATTCTAAATACGAATTATTTATACAAGCAGAATGGTATGGAACCATACTAAGCTTGGTAGATAAGTGTTCGTTGTTCTATGTTACATGTTTTCAGCGTTATATAAACAAAAATCATAAATATCTTCAGATTTAAACGCATTTTAAGCAC
Organism: Culex pipiens pallens; assembly: GCF_016801865.2. NCBI lineage: Eukaryota > Metazoa > Arthropoda > Insecta > Diptera > Culicidae > Culex > Culex pipiens. The sequence continues at coordinate 101,382,747 of NC_068937.1, read as the reverse complement.
AACAATTTTGTAAATAAATTTAAATTTTGTTGTTTGAAAAATTGGAACTTTTTATTTAATTACTTTAAATTTACTTTCATTTTTTTTATTTATATGCTAGCTAACTAATTTTTAATTGTACTTTTTTTAATGAAATATTAAAAGAAAGTTAGCCTTCATGATCGAATTGACATATAAAATCAATTTGCATAACTTTAGGCTGAAATTTTGAAGAAACACAGTAACTATCAAAGATATCCTGGTTTTGAAATAGACAATTTTCAAAGTCACTATTTTTTAAAGCTCTTTTGAATTTATTTCAGAGGACGTACATGGAAATTGTGTGATCCAGCCCAGTACACACTTTAAACATATACATAATTAGAAAATTCTAAAATTTGAAAAATAAATTAAAATTATAGCAATTATATCACCCCGATTTAAGGTGTTTAAAAAAATAGACTTGTTCAAAGATATTATTTAGGGATCCACCACTTGCATACATTTTTTGCTTCGACTTTTTTTATGCGATCAGGGGCAGTATAATAGTTGATAATTTATTAGTAGAGTTATAATGTCAATTTTACAAATGTTTTTTAAATATTTTTTTTTTCGTTAGTACCGATAGTGAACCCTAATTTTCCTATAAAAAAGGATCTACTTAAAATCTTAGCAATTCTATGGTGATATATTGACATTTAGTTGAATTAAAAGATTGCAAAATTAAGTTTAGATAAGTTTTATATAGAATTTCCAGAGTTATGTAAACTTTTATACTAAGTAGTTAGTAAACTTTATATTCAATCTAAATTATTTTATATTGGTCAAAGATGCCAATTTGGAGTTGGGGGGCTGGATTTATGGTGATTTGTCAACAAATAACTTTATGTTAATTTTCGAAAGGTGTACAAACTTTTTCAGCACCTTTTTTATTTTTGTAATAGTATTTGTTATAGAAGTTTTTATAGAAATCATCTTTCCATGAGCTTTTTGTAGCAAAATGTTCGGCATGAGTTTTTGAATAAAACGTAGTACTAGGTTTTTGTCAAACTTTGAATTCTTAACATGTTTCATCACAAAATGCGCATAGGGCCCAAGGGGTGTAAATACTTTTTTAAATATTGTAAATACAAGCAAAAAGAGACAGCAAAGAATCAATTAAATATGCTAATAATTATTTAAATATGTTTTAATTTTTTGACTACACAGCCACAATTGTTTACTATTGTATGAGTTATGAAACTATAGTTTAGTGTATACAAACATTGACAAGAGAGGATTAACAGATTATCATGCTGTGATCTTAGTGAAATTACACAATAAGAGCTTTCCAATCACAATAAAAATGCTTCGAAAACAACACGACATCTGATAATTATCTTGATCCAAAAAATAAATTGATTAAAAAAAATGTCAACGCAGTGCACGCGATTCAATAAATAAATTTAAAAAATTGGTAATTAGCCAAAAAATTATAACAAATATTGAACAATAAATAAGTTCATAAATTATATAAAAAATATTGATAACTCCGACTCCAGGTCTATCAGAAATTTATGACTCCGGCTCCGACTCCGACTCCAGCTCATAAAATTTAGCCGACTCCGACTCCGACTCCAGCTATTCGAGTTTTGACGACTCCGACTCCAGGTCCCCAAAAAGACCCGACTCCACCGACTCCGGCTCCGACTCCGACTCCGACTCCACAG
>NC_068937.1:101352620-101373459 GCF_016801865.2 Culex pipiens pallens | reverse complement strand
GCGAGATGATAGCCGAGGAGTTTGTCCGGAAAGGGATGTTTGAGGACGCGATTCGACTGTTCGATTTGGCAGGGATCCACGAGCAGGCGCTGCGGTACACGTCGATTCTGCTTTCGCAGGTGGTACACCAGGCGAACAAGCCGGGTTCGCTAAGAGAGAGACTTCAGCGAATGGCGCTGGAATTTACGGAGCGTTACGCTGGCGCAGAGAAGAACTGCGATCCACCCACGTGGAGCACGTTTACGCTGCTGAAGGAGCTGATGATCTTCTTCGACCAGTACCACTGCAAGAACTACCAGCCGGCGCTGGAAGTGCTCGAGAGGACAAAGTTGGTACCGCTGAAGATGCAGGATTTGGAGGCTTGCGTGCACAACTTTAAGCGACTGGGCGGCGAGGTTTGTAAGGTAATTCCGGATCTGCTGCTGGCCACGATGGACATTGCGTACTGCAAGTACAAGGCGCTGCGCGGCAAGGACGTGGCCAAGTTTGACGACGCCGGACGGGAGCAGGTGAATATATATTGATCTAGTACAAATATTCCAATTAACGATTGTTCCATCTTGCAGCAACTCAACTACCTCCGCGAGCAGGCCAAGGCCCTGACAAACATGGCGGCGACCGTGCCCTACCGGATGCCCGGCGACACCAACAACCGTCTCGTGCAGACGGAAATCCTCATGCATTGAAAAAATAAACACACACACTTTTTAAGCTTCTTCAATTACTCAATAAAACTACTCTGTCATTGCCATCGTTGAAAAAAACTCTATTCTACTCCGTTCCATCCGACAATTTACGACTGCTTCTGCAACCCGGTCACGCTAAAGTCCTGGCTCAGCTCGTCGTAGGCGCCCTCCTTGAACGATTTGTAGTCGAGCAACATTTCCTTGAAGGTCAAAAAATCGGTCAGCGTGTAAAGCAGCTCGAAGATTTCCCCGTCCAGCTGGGCGCGCCTACGCGTTTCCAGCTCCCTTGCGAACCGCTCCATGTCGAACATGTTCCGCATCCGGTCGTTGAGCGATTCCACGATGAACGTCTCCACCAGAAACTGGTACTTTTGGTAGATTTCCGTGTAGGCGATTTTGTTCTCCTCGCCAGGCTCGAAAACCAGATAGTAGCAATCCATAAACTGGTTCACCAGCGTCTGCAAGGTCGGAAAAATTACAAAAATCTACTTTTGACGATCCTACCCTTTTTAAAATCCCACCTGAAATTCCTCCCCAATCACGATGTCCTCGATGTGCCCGATAACGGTGTCGAAATACTCGGTTGAGTTTTGTATTTTGATCAAGTTTTCCTCGAAATCCATTTTTTCCCCGACCAAAAAAAAAAAGCTATCCAAAATATCCAATCTTTTCAAGTAACCAACTTATAAATCACTCAAAAACGATCCGTTGTCATAATAAACGGGCGGGGGTTAGTTTGTTAGGCGGAAACCATGACAACGCACGCGAATGAACCACGTGGCCTTCTCCTCAACAGGTGCCGCAGTGCTGCCACCCCCCATTAACGGCGAGGTCACGAGGCGTAGTGAAATTACATCTTTAAAACAACCAATGCGCCTTGGGTTTCCTATGATGATAGAACCTTTTGAAAAAGTAAGCGAGGTTTGAAATCTTAGGGAGCCATTACACTAGCGCAAACAAACTCGCACTTTTTCGTGTTTGACAGCAACTCGCAAACAAGGGGAGCGTTCTTTAATCACGTAACGCAAAAAAAATCGGATTTTTAGACCCCCTCCCCCCTCGTAACAAAATTTCCATACAAATTTATAAAAAAAATGTATGGAGCGTAACACGGCCTCCGACCCCCCTCTCCCCCCCCTTACTGCGTTACATAATAAACCACGAGGTGGTCACTCCAAATATATTGCATTTATTTCATAAGTTAATCCGTATGTGCATCCATATTTACGTGCATACACCATTCCTCTATGAATTTTATTTCAGTGTTTTTCACAGCTGTCATCGCAAACGCGCGCACTGTTTACAAACAACAACAAAATCAATCTGTCTCTATTACATTTCCCGGCCGGGCGATTCGCTGGCGCTCTATTATCATCCGGCAATTTCATGGGCCAGCAGCTTCGTCGTAGTAAATCCGGATTTTCCATTGTTTTGTGTTGAATTTAGTGCGTGTTCCGGACTCAGTAAGGCACCAGCAATCGAGATGGTGGTAACCCAGGAGGACAAGTCGATCGAGCTGCTGGACGTGGACCCTCAGGAGACGGAGGACGACGGGGCGGTGGTGGTGCTGGACTCCAAGCGGAAGGGCAAGCGCACCGTAATCAAGACTTTGACACGGCAGACGTACTTTTTGCCCGTGTTTGGCCTGGTTGATCCAGAGAAACTCAAGCCGGGCGATTTGGTGGGCGTAAACAAGGACTCGTACCTCATCCTGGAGACACTTCCGGCCGACCGAGCAGTATTCGGACATTGGCGGGTTGGACAGACAAATCCAGAAATTGATTGAGGCCGTCATGCTGCCGACGACGCACAAGGACAAGTTCAAGAACCTGAGAATTCATCCACCGAAGTCGACCTACCTGAAGCTGGCTGGCCAGTAGCTGGTGCAGATGTTCATCGGAGACGGTGCCAAGCTCGTCTGGGACGCGTCCGCACTGGCCGAGGAAAAGTCGCCGGTGGTTTAATTTCTTTTTATTTGTGAAATCAGCTTTTTTTGTATTGTTAGATATGATGAAAAAAAAAACGATATTGACCGCCCCCTCCTCTCCCTTCTCCCCCCCTGCGACAACTCGTAGGGTTGCGAACAGGTGCGCGTACTTTTTCAACTGGCTATTCGGCCCCACGATGAACGTAAAGATCCGTTCCTGCTTCAACCACTTTGTTATCTCTCGATCCCAGTTGTCCACCAAACTGCTCGGAGTCACGATCAGAACCCGCTTCACAATCGGCTGCCCGTAAGGTGTCGATCAACGTCTGCAACGTCTTCCCCAGTCCCATCTCGTCGGCCAATCGCTTCCTCCCCACCGTCCCAACCTGCTCGACACCCGTGTCGACACCACAATCGGACTCCCGGCGCACATCGACTCCGCCGGCGGCCTAAACCCTCCTCTCGCCTCGAATCGAACCCTCTTCACCGGCACATCATTCTCCTTGGCCACCTCCCCATCAATCCGCTCCACCAGTTCAACCTCCTTGCTCAACCGCGAACCCTCCTCCAGCTCCTCCCCCTTCACCAACCCGGAGCTCCCAATCACCTTGCCGTCCTCGTCGCCCAACGTGACGCTCTTCCCGCCCACGATGGTCAACGTTCCGTCGCCCTCCCACGTTTTGTGCTTTTTGGTCGTTATTTTGCCCCAGCACACTTGCGTCGTCGTTGGTTCTGCGGGGGTGTGCAACGCTGCCGGCTTTCTGACTGCGACGGCTTGGGCTTCCAACACGCGGGCATGGTTCTCCGAGCTGGTGAGCAGCTCCAGCATGCCCGGGTCCGGTTGGGCTTGCGGTAACGGCTGCGGTCGGATTGTGAGGGTGGTGGAAGTTCGGCCGGCAGGGACCGCTTCATCGACGGTCCTGCCGTCATCACCCGCATTTGCTTCTTTAGTAGAAGTGCTGACGTTTCTGGTCCCGCTGTCCCAATCTTCGTAGGGCACCGGAAATCCTGAAGGTGAAAAAATATACCTCAAGCTGGATTGGAGCGGTGACAGTTTGTAAATGAAGGAAACAAACAAGTGACAGTTCTGAACTGTCACTATTGAAGAATTCGACGACGTTTTTTCCGCTAGGTTCGCTGTTGTTCCAGCGGTGTTCGGAATGACAGCTCCCATACAGTTTGAGCAGTTTTTAGGGAAAAATCGCGTTTATAATGAAAAATCAAGCATTTTCAGAAAAGTGGGGTATTGCAAAGTGTGGCAATTTTGCTAACGATCATAATGCGTGGTGATTTGTAGTGATTAAATGTGACTGGTATTTTATTTAAACGATTTTTCTAAAAAGATGATCGATATTTTAGATAACTTGAGTTAAATGTTGCAAAAGTTAAAAGTAATGATGAAATATTATGTAAAAGTGTTTAAACTTTACTTTTCTTCCCGTTTGACCAAAATATTGACCTTAAAAATGCATTTTGGTGATTTTTTGGAAATTTTTGGAAAAATTCGAATAACTGACAATTTTTTGAGAAAATTATTGTAATTATGCTGTAATATGACTCTAATAGTTTGTTCTATCAATAATACACACATAAGGAGCATTATCAATCAAATAAATCTTATTTAAATCAATTTTTAAAAGATCTTTTTGGTAAATTTGACGAAAAACATGACAAATTAACTCAGTGTCTATGATTTATACATCATTCGATTCGTTTATGCGATTGCCACACTTTACAATAACTTTCATCGACGTTAAAAAATATTTGAAGGAGATAAAAATCAAAAACTGCAAAAAAAATAATATTTCCAAGCACGCTGTCATTCCGAACATCGTTGCGTAGTGCTTCTACTCGCCACCAGGATGCGTGCACGTTTCTGTCGAATCTCTCAATCCACACTGAACAAAATGTTGTTCCGAATATCGTGCAGATGGTGCAGATAAATAATATTTACGCTTGTATTTACGATATTTACGAAATATTTACGGAAGTAAATCCAATGCGCTACGGATCAACCATGTGCCCAACCCCGTGTAATAACCCTGTTAGACAGAAGTCCCGCGGTCGTGCGATTCGAAGCGTTATCTACTCGAAATCGATCTTGTCCTGCCATCTTCGAGCGTTTGTCCTGCGTTTGATCGGCGTATAGAAAATTAGCAGGCGGTGATAAAATTTATGACAGATCATTGATTTTCACTAAGTGGATTCTTCAACAGTTTTTCTTTTCACCAAATCCATTCAATTTTATTTAAAATGATACTAGTGGGAACAAGTCAAACAAACATGTTTTTCCCTGGACGGAATCCGGCCGCGGTGGACAAATTGATCTCTCCGGAGGAACCACCAGGGAACTTTAATCGGCGTGGATTCGGCCATCATCAGGCATAAGCAGCTGTCAGTCAATTAGGTGATGCGGTGGAGAAAGAGGTAAATTCTTAATCTGCTTGTTTTTTTTCTTCATATTTTCTTAAATTACCTTTTCTCTTAGGCAAACACAGAAATAAAACATGCCAGAGCTGCTTCTTTGGATCAAAATAGGCTTTCAAGAACAAACCGAAGACAAAAATACATCAATTATCGATATTTATAAAGAAAAATAAAGTTATTTGCAATAAAGTTTACATTTCTATCTATTAAATTATTAAATTAACCCCTAAATCCGAAACGTGAGCGTCCGACAATGGCAGGACAACCTGAACAACAAAGGCGCCCGAAAACGGCCCGACAACGGCCCGTCAACGTCGATTTTCTCAAACGTCGATTTCGACGATCGTCGGACAAAGTGTTGCATATAGGCACGAAAAGGGCCCGAATTCCGTCGGACAAACCGACGGAATTCGGGCCGTTTTGTCGAGCCGTCCGGCCGTTTTCGGGCCGTTGTCGGCCCCGTCCGTCAGTCAGGGAAAAGCACGCTCCCAAGGCAAAATTTATACACTGAAAGAAAGTCACATAGCAATATCACATGTTTCCAGCCCGGGAGCATGTTGTAAGCTCCCATACAAACTGAGCGTACCTCTTTTTGTGGGCCCAATGGCCTCTAACTCTGGCCGGAACCTGATCCTCTGATAAATATTGTTAGTTAGTTTAAATCAATTGTTTGGTTTTCTCTTGTTTTTACTTACCACCAGCGCACAAATATTTAAAAAAAAAAGATGGAGATTTGCTGGCAAAAAAATATTTCCTTCCGAACAGCAAATTTCACACCACCACCGTCCGTTTCTTTCAGTGCTCAAAAGCGCCTCTAGCTTTTGATTTTTCTTTGTTGGAATTGTGATATGCTTCAGAGTGAAATCATACGGCTTTAATTACTTCCACTTTTATTTGAACATTTTGCCAGTTATTTGTGTGTGTTAAGTTATCCTGTTTATATTTACACAACGTGTAACAGTAGAAATAAGTTGATAAATGAGGACATTTTTTGTGCTAATTTTAAACAAAACGGTTGATGAAATTTGGTTGTTGAACAATAATAAATTAATAACTGTAGAAGGGATAAATTAGGAATAAAACAACAAAAAAGTGCAATTTAAACAAAAGTGGGGGGTTTCCATAACTTGCTGTAAGACTAGCTCATTTTTTTCAGTATTTTTAACAACTTGAATGATTAACACGAATCTGTTTAATGGTTTCATGGTGACTATTGAATAACGTTTAGCATTACAAAATTTCCTGTTTTGGTAGTCAAAAAATTGCTGCTCATTTGTTGTGTGGTGTGTATTATTAGGCACGTTTTAATCCTCCGTTTTTTTCTGAACATTTCATTAACTGAAAACTTTTCTTTCTCCATGCTTCGGTTAGTCTAACAACAGGTGTCTCTCTAACGCTACATCTGGTTTTAATACTTTTTAGTTTTGTTTTAGGTGCCTGCGCACACACTTTTTTGTTGCTGTTGTTGATTAGTAGTAGTTATAAACGCCTCCTTCTCTATTGCTCGAAGGAGACACTTATTCGTTCGTTTTATTCATGTTTCTTTTTTTCGTAACACTTTTTTCTTCTTTGACAACAGTTTCTGCAAAGCGAAAAAATATCCGTTTGGGTTTGTTTGAGTTGTTTTCGAATGTTTGTGAAAGTTGCAAACGCAAAATTTTGCGCGTTCTCTCAGAGCGATTTTCGGCGCAGAAAAAAGCTTAGGAAGAAACGTTTTTATTTTGGGCAAAACGAATTGTTATTTAGCGAGAGAGAGCGTTTCTTATAAGCTGTGCCGCTACAAAGTTGAAGGGGGGAAGCTGCCGTTCAAACAAGAAATAAAGTGCAATTTTGTCTCGTTCGCTGAAAGGATTGTTATATTTTTGGGGTTAAAAACATTGAGCTGAAAATGAAGCGAAACAAAAGAAGAATTCTACTGAAAAAAAAAACACCGTGTGCGTGTTAAAACGTGGCGTGTAACGTGTGAAAGTGAGGTGTTCGTTTAGTTCAGTGTGGAGGTGAGTCTGTTCTGCAGGGGTGTTTTCGGGTCGTTTGCGGGGGGAAAATTAGGGATTAGTTACAAAAGAAACAAATGAAAAGGTGCAGAGATGGATTTTCTTTTACAGAATGGTTTAATTTATTTTTTTATAAATATTTTTTTTGAATGTTAAATAATATTTCCTTTTGCGTAGAAAACTACATTTATACATGCGTTGCGCTAAATAATTACACTGACAATTTGCGTGGATATATTAATATTACACAATATGGTAGTTGTGGTTGCGTTTCCTTTTAACTCTTTCTGTTATTTAACATAATTAATACAGTTTTGCAATCAAATTAATCAAAGTGTTTACACTTGTTCTTCTTCCTGCTGCTGCGCTGCGTTTCTGTTAAAAATATCCAACTTGACTATTCTAAAAAGCTGCTTTCCACGTGTGGCGGCGTGTGTCCAAATCTCCTTTTTCCATAAATTCATGCAGTTAACTTCCGCTCAGATTGTTTGTGTTTAGTGCGATTGCGTTGCTTCGTTAAGTAGTACCAATAAAGATAAATTTTACTTGCGACTTGCCCGCAAATTTTGTGTGTCGACGTATTTGAACAAAAAATACAAACAAATTTCTAACAGCAAAAATGACTCGAATTTTTCCTTCCTCCTTCTCCTCCTCTTTCCATGGAGCCCCCCGCTTAAATTGCCCTCGCAACGGGCTGCTGGGGCTGACTGGAGGCCGAACTACCCCCCAGGACCACCTTGTTGGCAAAGGACACGATGGCGGTGGCGGGCTGGGTCGCCTCAAGCTCGCAAAACACGTGGCACTGGTTGTCCGCCGAGGTGGGCGACCGTTTGGCGACGAAGGCAAAGATGCGTCTGGAGAAAAAAAAGTTGATGTATATTTTTTTTAAATCAAGTTTAAATTGATTTTGAAGAGGGTCCTTACTTGGATGCGGGGATGTCTCCCGTGGTGGACGGTATGCTCCACCGGTGCTCGTCCGGGTCGAGGCCGCAGAACGACACGTTGTTTGAGGGGTAGTGGCGCCTGGAGTAGGATGAAATAAAGATAATGGATTTTTTTTTTGGTTTTTGGTTAACTCGCTGACACTTATAATTACTACTAAGCACTACCTATTTTTTGAATTTTAATATTTTAGAAAATTTAAGATTTTTTTTTATTTTCAGGTTTTTAAATTTCAACATGTTTTTATTTTTTCTATTATTAGGATTTTTCAATTCAATTCGGTTTTATTGGTGAATAATCAAGATACAATCAGTTCTTTTGCAGTTCATAACAGAGTTTTGGAGTTCCTTTCAGCTGTGTGTTGCATCATAATCCATTTTGGAACAATTATTTCTATAACTATGGCACTAACAAGAGCAAGAAAAATTAAAAAAAAAAACTTGCTAAAATTGCAAAGGAAAAGGGAAAGAAAGAGAAAAAGCTTACAACTAAATCACAGTATTTTATCCTTTGTAGATGTGCTTGATCATCAGCTCCCCAAGGGCTAGAAATTGCTCCGCCTTGTTACGGCAGGTCCGAAACCTCGACATCATCTCCCCCGCGAGAGCAAAGAACTCTGGCAGGGTGAAGAGATCTTCCCCGGTGACTTCTTGCTGGGCCGCATTGCCGCTACCGGCAGCAACCACGCTGGCAAACGATCGCCCCCAGCCAGGGGGGAATGCTGAGTTGTCCGCGGGAACCGTACGCTGCCCAGCAGCCGGCACGGTTACGCTCGTACTTCGCTGAGGAGGGTGGGACGCTGCTGCTTTCTTCTTCCTCTTTTCCTGCTCCTCGAGGTAATTTTTTCGTGCACTGCATCCACGGTAGTTGCTGGTATGGTTACCGAACCGTGGCCGAATTTCTGGCAACGGTGGCATTGTGCTGCGTCCGACGGGTTCTTTGAGTAGAACCGCCAGTTTACCCAAAACCCGTCCAACGCCTTAGTTCGCCGCAGGTCTTGAATCTTGACGGTGCCGCGGTCGAAGTACAACAGGTACAGTGTGTGTGTACCTGTGACTGTTGTCTTCCGCGAGAGGACTTTTATGTCACGCGGCGTTATTCCAGCACCCGAGAGGTCCTTCTTGAGGTCGGAGATCGGGCGGTCTTGGTACCCCTGCAAGACGACCTTAACGGCTGTCTTCTGCACGGGGTCGAATGTGTAGAACTTGAAGTTTTTACCCTTCAATTTCTCCACAACCAGGTCGAAGTTCTTGTTGTCAAATGTGTAGACTTGCACTGACGACTTACCGATTTTCAGACAATATCCGAGGCCTTCCAGCAACTCGTCAATATCGTCCACCAACGTGTCCAAAACAAAAATTGGAGGTGGTCTACGTTCCTTTGGAGAATTGTTCGTTTTTGGCGTCGGCACTTTTTTCCGTGCACGACGATCGTCGTCGTCGTCGTCGTCGGTAGTGCTGCTACCGTCGGTGTTGTTGTTTTCTTCGTCGTCGCTCAGCATCTGGAACTCGTTCCTGATGGGAATGTTGGCGGATGTTGACGTGTTGGACGTGGCACCGGAAGTACCTGAACGGGTTCGCACTGGTGATCTCGGAACATATCCGGGATGTAGTAACTTTTTGTCGACTCCTTCTGCGCTCACGTTCCCCTGCGCAATGGCGGTCGATACGGCGTTGGTTTGTTTACCTTTTTGCACACGGCCGGTAGACGAACTTCGCGGGTTTTTCGAGGCCGCACTCGAACTGCCACGGCCACGGCCGGCCTTTGGCATGCTGCAGGAGCAAACTCGCGGGTAATCACGGTAATTTACGGCGAAAAAAAATCGAAAAAACGATGGAGCACTGAGCACTTGACTGCTGCTTGCTCTCGTGCTTACACGGAGTAGTTTTTTAGAATCCGGGTTCGCAACGACTGATTATTTTGAATCTTTCTGGTTTTGGCGAGCAGTCTCGTCGAAAAAGAAAAAAAAATAAAGGCCGAAACGTCGGTGAAGTAGAGAAAATCTGTTTTTCTTTTTCGACAAGACTGCTCGCCAAAACCAGAAAGGTTTTTTAGAATTTTGAATTTTTTAATTTCTGAATATTAGAATTTTTGAGCTCTAAATTTTAGAATTTTTTAAATCTTAGAAAGCTTAACACATAAATATAAATTGTTAATTTGTTTAAATTATTCAAGGTCTCGCGTTATAAAATACAAAACTTCTTTTTGAATTTCCAAGTTTTATAATTTTTTTAAATTTTGAATTTAAAATTATGAACTTTACTTTTATATTTATTTAAATAAAAAAAAATAGATCACCGAATTTTTAATTTTTAATTTTGGCATCAAAAATATATAAAATTTTAGGACAATTTTTTTTTAAATCTTTTAGATTTAATTTATTTTTTTTTTGAATTTTTAACCTTTTGAACCTAAATTTTTTACAATTTTTGAATTTTCAAATAGGCTACCACAACCTAGTTATTAAATTAAATTGATTTTTAATGTTTAAGTCTTCACATTTTTAATATTTCTAGATTTTTTTATTCCTATATTCTTAAATATTTTAATTTTTGAATTTTAGGAAGTTGGGATTTTTTAAACTTTTTTGTTTTTTGGATTTTGGAATTTTTCAATCTTGACATTTTAATTTGTTTAAATTTCTGAATCTTTATTTTTTTTAAGTTAATGTTTTCGGTGAACCTTGTTGGATAAATGTACGACTCGTGCTGAAAAAATCCTGTTTTTGCAATTTTCGATTTTTAATCCAGAAATTTTCAATTTTCATATTTTTGGATCTTTACGGGCCAGACTCGTTTATCCGAAGGTTTGTATGGAAAATCGGATAATCGAGTCATGACCAAAACAGTTTTTTTCTTATTTTTATATTCTTACTTTTAACATCAAATCTGAGTTCTGCTGCCACATTTAAGTAAAATTTGAATATTTTGCCTTTTAAATAAAAAAAAAAAACACATACGTTTAAATGTCATCACCGCCATTTTGGCCACCATCTTGGATTTAAAATTTCTGAATCATTTTAGAGTAGTTAATGCGTACTTAACATCAAAAATAAAAAAAAAAGCAAAAAAGAAAAGAAAAATAGGGGAAATCTACCCATATTAATCCTAATAAGCGGTCGTGTTTGAATGATGCTGGATAATCTAGAGTCTCCCTTGAATTTTACTAAAACCAAGTACACCAACGAGTAGAGCAAGTTTTTGTGAACATTTCTGTTTATTTTCACTTTCACTAAAAGTTGGGTCTCGTGGCGCAGGGGTAGCGGCTTCGGCTGCCGATCCCGATGATGCTATGAGACGCGGGTTCGATTCCCGCCTTATCCACTGAGCTTCTATCGGATGGTGAAGTAAAACGTCGGTCCCGGTTTCTCCTGTCTCGTCAGAGGCGCTGGAGCAGAAATCCCACGTTAGAGGAAGGCCATGCCCCGGGGGGCGTAGTGCCAATAGTTTCGTTTTTCGTTTTTCTAAAAGTTATTCTATCTCTTTACCAAGCATTTAACAAAAAAAAAAAAAATCCCAAGGGTAATCGAAGCTAATGCATTGGGCCACGCCCATTTTTCTAATATCGGCTTAGTTCTTTTTTCTTCCAACACTCTGTCGAGTGTTGCCATTTGCGCTGACAGTTCAAACGAACACTCACGAAAAGTGGCATTTATAGGGAAAGTTTCCTGGCATCGCTGGCTGTGCTGCTGGTGGTGTTGACGGCCAGCCTTTGTTCTTTTTTGCCTTCGTCTCTCGCTCGGTTTTCTTCAGCCTTCGATTGGAATGCAAAGTGAAAATTGAAACGTCAAACGACTTGGCGCGTTTGTTTTTTTGATGGCGCTTGCTAATTTATTACATTTTTCGGGATTATTCTTCAAGTGAGTGCCTTACTAATGATCAAAAGAACATGTTGCCGGTAGTTGGAAGCAATTTCATATCTTAAGCGCCGTGAAAAAGTAAGCGAAAGTGAAAAGTTAATTTTGGCGATATTCATTAAGCGTTTGAGGGATTCTCGTGTGTGTCACTGTGTGTGCCAACAAAATGATGAGAAGTGGTCTCGCAAAATACAAATTATGATCAAAAGTGCATTAAATGTGATCTTTTTGGCCAGTAAGTGGCATACATTTGAGTGCTTACTCGAGGCGGTGCTGTTGCTGGTAAGTTTATAGCCCAAATAGTATTTTTGGAGCTTTAATCGAGCATCAATTTCTCCATATGACGAAGATAGGTGTTTGATTGGAAAGGGTAGATTTCCCCTATTTCTTTCTTTTTTCGATTATCCGAACGATTTTTTTTTTGCGAGGCCTTCGGATAAACAAGTCTGGACTGTATTACCTTATTTTTATTTTTTTTATTTCTGAATTTTTGAACTTTTGAATTTTGAATGTTTGAATTTTTTGAATTCTTGAATTTCCAAATTCTTAGCTTGGCAAAATTCAATACTTTGTATCCGAATCTTGAAATTATCAAACTTATTTTTCTTTATTTTTGGATTTTTGATTTCAAAATTTTGGATTTTCGAGTCTTTAAATTACACAAATTGTAATTTTTTTTTACATTTTTAGATTTTAGATTTAGAATTTAATTGGCAAATTTGACTAAAATGAGGTCGCAGAACTCGAATTTGATGTTGAAAGTAAGAAAAAAGAAAAAAAAACATGATTCGATTATCCGAAAACCCATACTCGTCGAATAATCGAACTTCGGATAATCAAGCTTTGGATAATCTAAACTTTGGATTGTCGAGGCTTCGGATAACTGTGTAACGTTTTTTTTTTGTATTTTTAATCAAATAAGGCCTTTTAGGAGTTTCTGCAAATTGAATGTTTCATCAGAGCCGAAAGACAAAACCTCAAAATAAAATTTATACCAGCCAAATGAAATTTGGAATTCTTGGGGTTTTAGATTTTGAAATAAAAAAAATTTATCCCACCCCTAATTCAATGCCACTCCTGATGACAGGATCTAAGAATTTTAAAATTTTTAACTCTGTAGTTTAATAATTTTTAAATTGTTATATTGTTAGATATTAAATATATTTAAAATTTAATTTTTTTGGGAATTTTTGAATATCAGAATTTTAAAATTTTAAGTTTTTTGAATTAAAGAATTTTTGAATATTTATATTTTTGAGTTTTAAGCTTAAGTTTATAGCTTAAACATTTTTAAATTGACAAAAACTTTTTATTTTTTTTTGGTCTTATGATTCGTTTTCGCTAGTTTTGGACCAAAACTCACCTGAAGAACAGCTGCCGGGTGTTGTCCGTGAGGGTGATGCCCTGGATTGAAACCTTGTAGTGCACTTGCGTCGGCTTTGGCAGCGGCCGCAGCGACAGCAGCAGCCCGACGGCCTTCCGGATCGCTTGGGGTCCTTTTTGAAAAGAAAAGTCCAATGTTATTTTCAAATTTCTATGAAGAAGGGCTGTGTTCTCTTACCCGTGAGTGATTCCGTATCACAGGTGAACAAGTACAGCACGTTACAGGCGGCACCCTGGGTCAGCAGCTGCTGCTGGGCCGGCGACTGGAAGTCGGTTTGCTGGAGGTCCTACGGAATAAAACGGCGTTATCTGACCGTACCAGATCGTGATTTTAAGCATCTTACCGTATCGGGTATTATCAACCGGCAGGGCAGCGCCAACGGCGTGATCGAGTGCTGGTAGACCAGTGCCGACAGCGACGTAAAGACGGGCTCGTTCGAGCATCCCTTCAGCCGCACCCCTCGGATCGTCGGTTCCACCAGGAAGTGCCGCACCAGTTCGTCCCCGTTGGATCCTCCCGCCTTCGGTTGCACTCCCGGCGGTGGATGGGCCACCTTGACGACCAGCCCGTAAGCATTCGCGAACGTGGTCGAATCGCGCACCACAAACGTCCCCGGCGCGGCGTTCCGCAGCAGTCCGATCGCCTCCTCGCGGCTAATGGCCGGCTTGTACCAGTACTTGGACGAATCGCGGGCGAATTTCACAAACTGGGGCGCCACCTCCTGGGGTTCGCTGTTGGCGTTCGAGGTTGTCGAGTTGCGCCGGGACGTGTAGCACGACATCGTTTCGTTCTGATTCTGGATGAGCTGTTCCTGGGAGCGCTGGCCGGTGAAGAGGTCCTTGCTGTTTGGTGGGGGGGAAGTTGGAAAATATTAGCTGGGCTTCGGAAAATTGGGGTGGACAACGTGCAAACAGTTTAAACAACTTCGACAGGCTCGACACAAATTGCTCATTTCAACGGAATTGTTAGTAAGAGTTGGTTTTAGGAACGATTTACTTTACATTACGGAACATTATCAAACTCAACGTTTGTTAGAATTTTGTCATTTTGAGGGACGCGACAAAATTTTATCAATCTAACAAAAAAACACAGTTGACTTTATAGCTGTCGGCCACCATTGCTAGTACCAACCACTAGTGTCTTCCTTTTAATCTACAAGGACTTCGCCGCCCTGGGCTCCTAAGTGTATGAAAGTATGGCACGGAGCGACGGCGCCGAATACCCATATTTACACAAAGAATTTCAGAGCGCCCGCCGCGGGATTCGAACCAGCAACTTCTAGATTGGAGTCCAGTGCGCGGTCCGATTGATCCACACGGGCGGGACCTAACAAATTATCTTAAAAAAATCTATTCATTTTTAAATAAAATTCAAAAATCGTTAAGTGACACCAATTTTTAAAATATTTGCAACGGCATTACTGTCTTTTTTTTATTATTTTATAATAAAATGAATGAACCCAGATCATTCACTATACTTTCAAAAATAGTAATATGACTCGACCACTCGAGATACATCCAAATTACTTGTATAAATTTGTTAATCTCCATAAAGTACGGGGTATGGCATGTAGTTCCATTGCGCACCTAAGGGCCAATACGCACTTCCCAGGAAAAGGGGTCAAGAAATGGTTTTACGAACAGCAGAACAAAGGAGCAGGAACGATTTCTTGGGGCTTTTATTCACCCTCTCTGGCTTGCTTTCGCTGCCGCTGCTGCCCATTTGATTTTTGCCTTCCTCACCTCACTGAGGCAAGGCTATAAAATCACTCAAAAAATGAACTTCTTAAATACGTCTCCTAGATATACCTTCACGTATACCTATCGACTCAGAATTAAATTCTGAACAAATGTCTGTGGGGATGTGTGTAGACATGATTTTTTTCCACACGATTATCTCAGAACTAGCTGAACCGATTTTGGCCGGATCCGCCTTATTCTGTTTGTTTTGGGGTCCCCTAAGACCCTATTAAATTTTATTCTGTTTAGTGAAGTACTTTTAAAGTTATGCCAAGAAAAAGTTTTTTTTGCAGCTACAAAAAAGGGTGATTTTTGCATAACCTTAAAGGCCGGGTCTTTTTGCTTACGCGCGAGAGTCGCACAGCATGCGTAGGGATTTTGGTCTAAGCGGGGGATTGGCAGCCACACCCCCTTGCATGCGTATCGCCCGGTTGCCACATTGCTTAAGCTGTATCTGCGTCTCTTCTGGAAAAATTCTGTAATAATTATGTTGCTGCATCATTTTGTTTGGACAAAGATTTACTCGAACTTTTTACTGAAATATATAACTCATGAGACTTTTCTCCTCTATTTTGAAGAGTTGTTAAAAAAAAGAGTTGAAAATTGCTGTTCAAGTAAAACCAATAATTATAAAAAAATAAATGAAAAAATAATAAAAAAAAACTCTTAAATTAATTTGTAAATACAACCTAAAATACAACATGAATGCGAGGAAGGCACCAACCACCTTATGGTGGATTATGTAACGTTTTTTCTTGACCGGTTCCTGCCGATGGCGTTCGATTACAGCTTCTTAAAATCGTTTTCAACCCATATCAAGCAATAAGTAGCATTATGGGAACTGAGCAAACAAGTTTCTGTCAAAACTTTTGCAAAACAATATGTTTAAATAGTGAGAATTGGCAAATTGGATGGAATTAGGACTGAGTTTCTAACCTACCAAACATACGAGAATTTCACCTGAATTAAACCTAAGAAATTGTAGCCCGAACCCAAACTTATTTAGAATTGATTTCAGTTTTTATTCCATGAAGCTTTAAATTGGGAAAATTCTCTCGATTTTAGGAAGTTTCTTGAATTATTTGGGAAAACTTTGAAAAAATCTACAAAAAAAAAAAAACTTATTGATTAGAAATACCTTTAACGTGAAGACTTCCATCATTGTCATGATTTTTCGTTCAAAGATATAAATTTTGCGTCGCTTTCAATATTTTGACAAAATTCCTTCAACAAGTTGTTTAGAATAGTGCCCTACACATGCTGATTCCTTTTGGTAACGATTATCCCATTCCTTGTAAAGTTATGGAAATCGTCATTTATCAATGATTGCCAACTAGGACGTCAATGACTGTGCCACAAAATTATATAAATTTTGAAGCACAACTGATTTAGATCAAAAATTCCTTCAGTGGCTTCAAGAAGGCAACAACCGGCACATGCTGATTCCTTTTGGTGCTGAAATTCGTTAAAATTAATTTAATACAGAATATTTTATAGTGATGATCAATTTTCTTCGAAAATGATCAACGGCTTCACCTTAAGAAATCCCTTTGTTGAGTAAACCGAACCAACTCTAGATTGTAAACAATGTATGATTTTTGTTTAAATTCAACTCAACATATAAGTGGGATTACCCAAATTTAAAAGACAAAAAAACATTTCACTGGAAACTTACACGTTCATCCAATGAAATTAATTTACGAATAATGTTCAGCACAATATCATGGAGGCTGATTTTAAAAACTCTTAGATTCAGTTGAAACCGATCCTCCTAAGGGACGAGAAAGTGTAAACAATTGTCCGATTTGGGTGAATATTACTCCGAAATAATTAGAAATTTAAATTCCCCACATTAATTATATTTCATCCTTATTTGACAGATGCTCTATTTATTTCCAAGTTATTTTCACTCAGAATAAGTTTTGGAAGTTTTCTTCTCACTCTACTCTGTGGAATAACGACCTTGTAAAGATGATTTTTACTAGAATTTCAACCCAGAAAATGAAAAAAAAAATCATCGCTGACATATTTCGGGTTCGACTCAATCTGAGTACAAATAACTCAAAAATGGGTTATTTAAAATGAGCATGTAAGTAGATTCAATTTAAACGAAATCTGAGTGGCTCTCGAGTTATTTTTTTCTAAACGTGGCTAAAATTCACATAAAACTGAGGAGAAAAATAGACTACAAAACTCATCCCAGAGTAGGCGCGGTATTACGAAGTTACATGAAAGTTTATCAAAAATAAACTTGAATTTCTGAAAAATCGAAATATCCGTGGAGTGCAATTTTGATGGATTGGATTTAGTAAATGTAATCAAATGTGAAAGGAATAAACTTTTTTTTGTGAAATTCGATGTCTTTAGAAAGTTAGGTTTCCACAAAATCCTATTATTATGGAATTTTTTAAATAGATTCAAACATTTACTGCCACTCGAAGCTAGTCCCATATGTAATTTCGTCAATTTTGAGGTAATGATGCAGTTCGGTTCAAAATCATGTAAACTATCAGAAACCATTAAAATTTAGTACTTTGTTCTAGAAAACCAGAGAAAATACACTTTTTCGTGAAATTCTAACACGTAGCCTTATGGGCGGGACAAATTTGACTTGCATTTTTCTCGGCTTGCTGTTTTTACATATGGGACGGACTCGATTAGAGGGGCAGTTTATGTTTACAATCAGTTTTGTTCAAACAAAACTTCGAACAAACATTCTTTTTGCATGAAACAAATCTTATTCTGAACATTCAGTGTTGCCAGAAAATCAACATTTTTTGATTCCAACAAAACGTAAACAACAACACGTTCAACGAAGGTTACCCATTTTTCTTTAATGCTGAACAGGAAACAACTTACTCATAGTAAAAAGTGCAACTGTTGGGCTTCTTCTCAATCATCGGCACAACGCACTGAAACAAACTTGCCCCGACCTTGAGCCGCTCAAAGTGTCTCAGAAGGATGTTTTTACTTAGATTATTTGAAGAGGAGATAACACGAAAAAGGCATTTGTTACAAAATCTTATTATAAGGCTTTCTAGGCCCAGTGAAAAAAATATAATTTAACCCAAAAATGACGAACTTCTCGTCACAGTGTCCTGATGCAAACAATGATCGAGCTCGAGCTGTCACAGCCCTGCGAAGTATGTTGGCTGACATATAGGGCGACCAGTCAAAAAAACCAGCTAGAAGTCGCTTGACAAAAAAAATTGCTAGAAAGAGATAGGAAACCTGATGCAAACAAACGGCCAGCTGTAATGTAAACATACTTTGAATGTATTGGTAAATTTCTGACTAGAAAGCCTTATAAAAGCGAAGGTTTGATTCACGGTTTCGAAAGTGGGTGTTTGCCGTTGTCTTTGTTTACTTTTTAAGGTTATGTTTGATTAGTGGAAGTGCACTGCTCCGATCATCAGAGGTCAGGTGACTTTTGCTACCCGTGTCAAGTGAGGGGGTGGCTGTTTCTATTCTTGGATTAGTAGTGTCGCGATCTCGATCCGATCGTCAGTGCGGTCACGCCTACTATGATTAATCGTGCAACGACGATGCGATGGCGAATTTGATTGGTTGTTAATTTTAGAGCACGATGCAATCGTTTTTTGAGGTGAACTTGTTTAGTCGATTGGTGAGTGCTTGTTTTTTTATGAGAGTGATATTGAGAGACGAGTGTTGTATTTTTGAAAATTTCACTCAAGCATTTTTCCGGGGGCTAACCTCAAGTCGTACGTTGAAACGGTCGACTTCTGGCTTCGCAGTGACCATGTCGAGTTATATTTTCTGGAGAATGGGGCGGGAAAGGTCGCATTATTGGTACTAGAGTCTCTGCTTAGTGTCTGGAGGTTGAGTTTGAGGTTGGGAAGGCAAGTGACCTGTTCATCGGCGTACTGCTTAGTTTTGACAGTTGGCGAAGTTCAAGTCAACTGTCAAAATAAAGCCGATAAACGATCGAATTGCAGGTCAAAAAATAGAATAGAACTCACCGTTGTGATGTCGGACTCTTGGGTGGAAGTGCTGGACTAGAGGTGCCATTGCTGAGGCCGTACGGGGTCCGTGGGGTGACGGGGAAGGCCGGCGTCTCGGGTCGGGGCGAACCGCCCGTTGGCGAGTTGTCCGGTTCCGTCTCCGAGCGGTAGGACGAGAACGATTCCTCTCTAGCCTGTTTAGAAAAGAATAAGTAAAATTTTTGTAATTTGTGTTAAAGATTCATTTAATTTTTTTTTTAAACAGCTCTGGACAGTTAAAAACTACACATTTGAAGGGTTAACATTAGACCCAAACTTGCTTAATTCAATTTACCGTGTAAAATGTCAATCTTGTGCAGTGTTGCCAAAATTGCAGAAATCATTTTAAACTAAACATTAAATATTTGTGTAGTTTCACATAGGTGTGTAAATTTTGAGTCTGATGACGGTTGACGTTTTACACGAAGACATAAATTTACACATGTCTGTGTATAATTACCCAAACAAAAGATAGTCGTTTTTATTTGTCCAGAACGGTTTGTTTTTAATATTTCTAGTTTTATTTTGTTCGATTGACCTGAAATGGTAACTTCTTGATAAGAGATAGCATTTTGCGGTGCACATTTTGCAATTAGTAAACGTTTCGAGTTTAGCAACATCGAGGTCAGAAAGCATGCATGATTGAACTTGTGATAAACAGAGATAGCGTGAACGTGAACTTGAAAAGAATTAGACACAGAAACATAAATAAATGCATTTATAACAGATGTGCTTGGCGAGAGGGGAAAACGGGGGGACCTTATGAATGGATGACAGTTGTGTTACCTGATCGCACCACGAGATGGCGTTACTTCGCTCAGAAAGGCTCGGCGAGATGGACGAGATGGTGCTGTCACTTTCGGACGCTATCCGGCGCACGTGGTGATTCCCAAGGACGTCCCCGTTGACGGCAGTGCTGCCAGATCGTCCGTTCGTAAAGTGGTGGTGGTGGTACCCGTTGCCGTTGATGATGTCGGTATGGGTGCGGAAGGCGTCCCCGAGTGGGTCCCGCGCTTCGCTCAGGTTGTACTCGGTGAGGTTGGCAATCACGGCGGACAGTTCCGACTCGTGGTACGGGAGGTACGGGTGCTTACCATTCCGGATTACCGGCGCCGGAGGCGGCTGCTGGTCAATTTTGGCCAGATGCTGTTCGGTAACGTCGTTTTCCAGTGCCAGTGATGCCAGCAGTTTGTCCAGCGCCAACTGGCCTTCCCCTATTCGGAGGGGGTCCACCGGTGCTGGTGGTGGGTTGCCATCGGTCGGGGACACGTCCATCGGTTCCGGGTAGGGTGCCTTCCGGTGGCCATTTTGGTTTTGGTGGTTGTGGTGGTGGTGATGATGGTTGTTGTTCAAATGATTTAGATGGTTTGGGACGGGCCTATGGTTTTGATGGTTTTGTTGGAGGTGATGATTGTGGTTGTGGTTAGCACTAGTAGCGATAGTAGCGGCCGGGTTATTAGCAGCGGGAGCAGCAGCAGCAGTGTTGGTGGTGGTGTTGGTAGTGACAACAGCCGGTTGCAAACTACTGGCAACCGTGGCGGCCCGCTGAACCGCCGCCACACTGTTCGTTATGTCTTTTAGCAGATTGTTTAGTTTTTCACTAGTATCGAGATTATTCAGACTGTTTATGTTACTGAAGAGTAACTGTTCGGACTCCTAGAAGTGGACGAGAAGAGAGAAGAGAAACGGACATGGCGACGACGACAACAACAGAAATGAAATGAAATCAAAATAATGAAAGATGCAAATGCCAATTATACAAATTTGAGGAAAACTCAAAGCACACACGTGAGGTGAGGGATAAAACAATCCGAAAGTTACTGGGACTAACACAATCATTGTCATTATTCGTTAGATTGAATGATCTGGCAACACTTTCTATG